>NC_057861.1:479914829-480202329 GCF_019393635.1 Dromiciops gliroides
GAATACTTTTAATTTCTCTAAGAGTGAGAATCTTCATTACAAACAGAAATTATTGCACTGTGCTCTGTACCATATGGAAGTGATGCCATCAGTGGTATTTGCTCCTTGACTAAATGATCCTATGATACTATTTTGTGTTTTTTTTGTTTTTGTTTTTGTTTTGGGGTAAAGCTCTATCTACTTTTCCCTGTCTTCCTTTATCCTATCAGTTATCACTTTTTGCTGTTGTCAATGTACCTTGCTGTTACACACCATCCTGATTTCTTCTAATTTGCTGTAGGCTTAGGACCCAGATAATTGGGCATAAAAGAATTATGAATAAAACTAAGAGTTAATAGACTTTGGCTGAGGCCCTGAGGGGCATCTTCATGCATTACATTTAGGATCCTTAATGAATGGATTTTGTGATGTTTACTTTGAGTGTTTAGGGGCTTTTTTTTTTTTTTTTTGCTTTATCTTCTGGTATTTAGATAAGTGAGGTTGTCAGCATTATTTCAGATACAGAGATATGTTGCAGTTAAACACCATGGAAGGTAAATAATCAATATATTTCAGATTCAGATAAAACATGTGAGCTTAACTTGAGTTACTTTTTGGGGTTATATGTCACATTGCCTCTCAACAGATGTAATTTGATGTAATGTAATATAATATCATATAATCTCATAATGTAATAATGGAATGTAACACTCAACCCTGGAGATAGCATGACAAAAGTATTTTTTGTTTAATAAATTAGAGAATTAAGGCTGAGGAAGTTAAATGACTTGCCTAGGGTAAAATTTTAGTTTGACTGCTCAAATTGCAGGTCTGGGTTTCGAACCTGTGACTTTGAGACTCCAGATCCCACTTGCCAAGAGGCCTCAATGATCATATTAATGAAGTATTTATTGAATACTTGCGATGTGCTGACTGCTATGTTGGGGGCTGTGGTAAATAGAAAAAGAAAAAGAAAACAAGGTCACTGCCCTCACAGAGATTATAATCTTGTTAGGGAGTCAAAACCAATACACCTAAAATAATTAGAGAATTATTAAGCATTAAACAATGTGGTCCTGACTATGTGCAAGATGGAAGTACCTTTCTACTAAACAGTATGAAATTGTGTGCTACAAGTTGTTTTCTCCCTGAAATGTCAGCACCTTTCAGCAGTTGAATAGAAACCACATATTCTTCCTAAACAATGTAATGTAAACGGGAACAGTATAAGTTTATGCCATAAACAGCATAGAGGTTTTTCTTGGTACTGCTTAGAGAGAGATTAGGAGATAGGCAAAAAATACTAAACAAAGCAAGCAAGAAAACACTCAAAGCACATGCACAAACATTCATAAACACATATTTTCAAAAAATAACATTAAAAATCTGTCATTCTAGTGAGGCAAGTCCTTTGGATTTGTATCCCAGATATAGATGGCACTGTATATTCCCTGTGATATAGCTAGAAATGACTAGTTTCTATTTGTCCTGAGGCAAGTGGGGAAAATACATTTATTCACCTTTGAAGAAGGCTACTTTCACAAGTAATTGTCTGTGTTGTTCCCCAAAGAGGCCAAATGGAAGGCTGACTAACCAATTGCTTCACAGTATCACAAAATCTAATGTCAGAAGTGCTTTTCTGTTTTTCTCTCTTATAAATGAAAAACAAATAGAATATCTTCAATGGAGCCTTGAATGAATTTAGACTATGTTACTTAATTCCAGAGTTATGGGCCCTCACTCAAATCTAAGTTGGTTTCTCAACCATCAAATTTAATAAAAACAAAACAAGAATTATACAAGAGAAGTTGCATAAAGGATGTCATCAGAGTCTATGAAATGACAGAGTCTATGAAATGACTAAAGAGGAAGGTGGGCTGGTCATAGGGAGAGAATGAAGGACAAACACTGGATCTGCTTCATGGGTCTCCAGGTATTGTCATGAGATTTAAGGAGAAGGCCCCATCATATTGCATGGGCTTCTTTGGAAGAAAGTATTGGTAGACATAGAAAAAAGTCAAATGAGATGAGTGGGTATGGTTGGTTGCAATCTGCACCACAGCTCCACTGAGGTACTGAAGAACTTTTAGCTTAGCATTTTGTTTTGGCGGGGCAATGAGGGTTAAGTGACCTGCCCAGGGTTACACAGCTAGTAAGTGTCAAATGTCTGAAGCTGTATTTGAACTCAGGTCCTTCTGAATCCAGGGCCAGTGCTTTATCCACTGTACTGCCCAGCTGCCTCTGAAGAACTTTTTCTTTTTTTTTTTCTTTTTTTTTTTTTAGTGAGGCAATTGGGGTTAAGTGACTTGCCCAGGGTCACACAGCTAGTAAGTGTTAAGTGTCTGAGGCTGGATTTGAACTCAGGTACTCCTGACTCCAGGGCCGGTGCTCCATCCACTGCGCCACCTAGCTGACCCTCTGAAGAACTTTTAAATATTTCAATAGTGTTATATTATTCATGATATTATAACATGATATTAGTTCCCACCCCCCCCACCGCCCCACAATGGATCTGTGCTCTAATTGATTCAGCAATTCTTTCCTCAAAATGCAGATCACAATTATCCATGCCTATTCATGCTGAGTAACCATCATTCATGTCTTCCCAAAAGTACATTAAAGGGGTTCTACCAACATGCGAGAGGCCTGCTTTTCTTTCTCTTGACAATGAAAGAGTATCAGAAAAGAGCCTGCTGGTGTACACTTTTCATCCTTTGCTTTTTTTTTTTTTTTTTTTTTTTTGGTGAGGCAGTTGGGGTTAAGTGACTTGCCCAGGGTCACACAGCTAGTAAGTGTTAAGCATCTGAGGTCGGATTTTAACTCAGGTCCTCCTGAATCCAGGGCCAGCACTCTATCCACTGAGCCACCTAGCTGCCCCCATCCTTTGATTTTTCCACATGAGTGGCCCATCTTCTCTTCCATTCATACAATTCTTATTGAAACTCATACTCTTCTTTTTATTGGTTAAAAAACATGGTGTTGGGGGCAGCTAGGTGGAACAGTGGATGGAGTACCGACCCTGGAGTCAGGAGGACCTGAGTTCAAATCAGGCCTCAGACACTTAACACTTACTAGCTATGTGACCCTGGGCAAGTCATTTAACCCCAATTGCCTCACAAAACGAAACTCACAAAACTCTCTCTCCCTCTCTCTCTCTTACTCTCTCTCTTTCTCATACACACACACACTATTTGCTTTTCCATTACTCTCTATGTCATACTCATCTTCAAATCTTTGAAGGCAACAGTTATTATAGGCATTGCCGAGCAATATTAGTTAAATTGTTTGTATTGAAAAGATAGATCTTGGCACCAATAAAAGTTTTTTGAAATTTCCCCAAAGCAATCCAGCTTGTTCACTTCTTCCTTTTCAGATATGAGTTCAGCTCACTGTGCATCTGACAAGTTCTATAGTGTGTCCATTCAGATGCATGTTGAAATCTGGGCAATAGACAGACTTCACTGATTTTCTTTCTATTTTCTGTCTTTTGTTGGGTAGATGAACAAGCCAAAATCTGTTTTATAGATCTCCTCAAGGAGATTATGCAATGTCTTGTCATCAACACATTATCCCTTACAAATAGGAACATCTAGAAGCCTAACCACTATAGGGAAACTTGGACTCTGTAATGGATTTCCTCTATCACAATGGTGAATGCATTTGGTAATCATATATCTCCATGTTTTATATAATGACTGATGTTTATTATCAGCAGGTCAACAAAAAAGATAATTTCTGTAGATATATCTTCCAAGAATTCTTAATTGCCCTTGATGTCTCTTTATGTCTCTTGTAAGGTGGTGTTATGTATTACCAAGCTGAATGCTTTTCTATAATCAATAAGAAAATTGGGATCTTGTAGTTTTTTGTATCTTTTGGTCAACTGTGAGATGATAAAGATATGGTCCATTGTTCAATATAATTTTTTTTTTTGAGGCAGTTGGGGTTAAGTGACTTGCCCAGGGTCACACAGCTAGTAAGTGTTAAGTGTCTGAGGCCTGATTTGAACTCAGGTCCTCCCGACTCCAGGGCCGGTGCTCTATCCATTGCACCACCTAGCTGCCCCATTCAATATAATTTTTAAAGATTCCTCTAATAATGGCTTCATTGAGGATGTTCTTAACTAATGTGTAGATGACACATATAAAGATTTTGTATAGATAGGAGAGTAGACACATGTCAGTGGTTGTCAATGTTTTCTAATTTATTTGGTAATAAATAAGGTCCTAGATTTCTAAACACTACTTTGGTTTCTTTCCCTATTTAGATTCCTTGTAGTTTGGTTCCTCAATGCTTTTACAATAGTTTGGTCTCTGGCACAGATTTCCTCTACTGGATTCAATCTTGTTTTCATTTTCTCATGTGCCTCTTTTACTTTTCTTATCTCAGGGACTGTGAGATATTAGCATCAAGTGTGTTGGTTATACTATCCTTGACATAGAGAAAAAAATTGTTGTAACTTTTTTTGCAAATCATTTGCATTTTCTTCTGTTTGCAAGGTATCTTTCGATTTCCTTCCTTGAATGGTATTTTAAAATTAGCTGCATTTGTATGAAAATCATACTCTCCTGATGTTTTAAAGAAAAAGCAACACCAAAGCTATTATTTGGCAGTTTACTCCATAAGTTATAAAGGTTTCACCTACTCTCTATTGTAATGCCTCATCATGGCATGAAAATAACCCTACATTCTCAAAAGCTAGTTTAACAGTACATGAGCTTCAGCACATGTTGTAAGGTGGAAATGCCTGGAGATGAGCAATGTCTGTCTTCTAAGGATTAGTCTAGACAAGTATAGAGAGATTCATGACCAGAAGATTGGCCTCAGGAGATGATGTTTAATTTTTGTTGTTATTTTTTCAAAACAATTCATGAAGACTAACAACTAAAGAGTTTGCCAGTTTCATCATAATAGAGAGTAACCACACTGATGAAATAACAGATCCTTAGTATTTAAAATAGTGTCTCAGTCAAAAACCTTCTTTGCTAAGTGGTCTTTGGCTGAGAATCTGCTTCAAATACCATACTTAGCTGATATACTTACTTTATAGTTATGCTCATGTTTATTGAAAATTTTTCATCTCCCAAAGATTAAGTCAATCATTGTTTTTACTTCCAAAAATCTCTATTTACCAAATATATATTTCTGCATAGACACATTCTTCCTTATAAAGCCTTCTAGCCAAGAGAAGAGTAGACCATGTTTAATAGATATTAAAAGTGCCCATGAAGCATAGAGAAAAGCATTATATTGAATGTTCTAGTTTGTTAAAAAGCATACTTATAAATTTCAGCTGGAATCATTAGCTAAATACATATTTTAACATAAAATACTTGTTTAAGGGATATCTTTGAATTATCAAGAGGGAATGCTCCTATGAGTTATTTCTACATAAAATATTTATTTTTTCCTATGGAATATTCTATTGTATTCTGAAACAACATGTTCTCTTGGTTAATTTATCACCTCTAAATTCTCATGAATGCTAAACAAAGACAGGGTATGCTAGCAACAACACCATCCACCCTCTGTTGTGAAAACAGTAAGTTTATATTATGCAGAAGCTGTGATATAATTGGAAATACATGGTTTTTGGAACTCAATATAAAACCAACAGTTTTATTTTCAGTCCAATTATCTTTATCACCCTAAAATACTCCTGCCAACTGTGTTTTGGATATTCTAGGTTGGTGGGTAGGGTGGGGAAGGTGTATACCCAACAGTACCTAATTTGCTTATAATTATGCATGTATGTAATAGGGGGTATTGACTAGGGAATACATTTTTAAAAATGATATCCAGTACATTTAATTTAACATTAATTTTCACTAATTCAGTGTTTTTGGTTTAATGTGGTACAAGGATTAATGTGGTAATATTTACTAACCATTTCAGAGATGAAAAGAGCTCATATAAATTCTAAGTGCTCTTACTGGATTAATCAAAAACTATAGAAACACTCTGGTGATCAAAATCATAACTCAAAATTCTCCCATATGATTAACTGAAACTTTATACTCTAATAGTTTATTGTCAGATTTCTGATTCCAATACCTTAGAAGGTAGTGGTTCAAGCCAATTCTGGATGATTGGTATTGGTATTCCAATTTCTCACACAAGTTGTAGACATTAAATTGTCATACTTTCAATCAGATGATAGATATTATTAAAGGTCCAAAGTTCTCTATATCATTCTCGTTGAAATACATTCTTTTTGACCACAACTGATAGTTTTCTCTGTAATAGGAACAGGGAAAGAGATAAGAACTGTACCTAAGATTTCATTGGTATAGAGAACTCCCTGGTTAAGAAACTTGTCAATGCAGGCTGGTACCTTCTCTATAACTAAGTCTTAGAGATTTGCCAAGAGTACTGAGAGGTTTATATGACTTGCTCAGGGTGACACAGTCAGTATATTTTAGAGAAGGTGTTGAAGACAGGTCTTTCTGGCTCTCTATCCACTATACCATGTTGTTTCTCCCAGCAGTGATAACTGGAGGTCTAGGAATCATGGAATCACAGAATTTCATACTTAAAAGGGACCTCAGATTCCAACCAGCACCTGAACTACATGATAGCAGCTGAAATAAATGTTGTTGTTGTTCAGTCATTTTCACTTGTATCCAACTCTTCATGACCCCATTCAGGGTTTTCTTGGCAAGAATACTGGAGTGGTTTGCCATTTTCTTCTCTAGCTCACTTTACAGACGAGGAAACTGAGGCAAACAGGGTGAAGTGACTTGCCCAGGGTCACAAGCTAATAAGTGTCTGAGGACAGATTTGAACTTAGGAAGATGAGTTTTCCTGACTTCAGGCCCAGAACTCTATCCACTTTGTTACCCACCTACCCTGAAACATAATATAGAACATTATAAATTACATATGCCATATAATAATGTGCTATATATTAATTTTTAATTATTCTATATAACACCCCAAACAGTGTTCATCCAGAATTGGCTTGAACCACTACCTTCTAAGGTATTCGACTTTCAAAAAGTGCTTATTATCAAGATACTTTATTCATAAATGAAGATCAGATTTGCTTCTCTGCAACTTCAACCTCTTGTTCCTTGTTCTAATCTCATGGGACAAGCAGAAAAGATCTACTTCTCTTCCACACAACAGCCTTCCAGATATTTGAAGATAGTTCTCATGTCCCCCAAATTCTTCTCTTCAGGCATTCACAACTCTTCCCTTATTCCTTCTGCTGATTCCATATGGCATGATCCTGAGGCCCTGCATCATCATAGTTGCCCTTTTATGGGTAATCTACAGTGAATCAATGTTTTGTTTTTATCCCCTAAAATATGGCACCCCAAACTACACATGATGTTTCAGATGCATAACGATTTTAAAGGTATATTTAAAATCATATTAGATCTTTTGGCTTCTATTTTGATTGATTTTGAGCTTTAAGAATGCCATAAGATGCTCTCAAATGCTTTGGTAAAACCTAAATAGGTCTATACCATTAACCATATATGCATATTCAGTATCCTTGTCAAAAATAAATAAATTAGGTTGTCTGAAACGTCTTGTTCTTCATGAGGCCAGGCTCTTTCTGTGATCACTTATTTTTCTCGATCCTATTTTCTAAATTATTCTCAGATTAGGGTTCTTGTGGCAGTTCACAATCCACATGAGAATCATTTTCTACTTTTAGGATGAGCTTTAATGTCCCTCTAAAAATATGACATCCAAAATAAAACACTGACTTTATGCTGAATGCTGTGGCCAATCAGTCAATCAACATTTATTAAATACCAACTATGTGCCAGGCACTGCACTAAGCTACAAAGAAAGGCAAAAGACAATTCTTGCCTTTGAGGAACTAGCAACCTAATGGAGGAGAGAACACTTTTTTTTTTTTAAAGCTGGAAAAGGAGGAGGGGTACGTACCTAATTGGGAACAATGATGAAGTCCAGAAGAGTACAACTGGGTGGGGAGTGAAGAGATGTCTATTCTGGGCATGCTCTTTAAATAGAGGATCTGGGAAGAGCTCTCTGATGTCTATCCTCCACCCAGTCTAATCAGAGGGAGGGAGGAGATCCAAGAAGAGAGGGTACTGACAAGGTGTGAGTTTCAGGGATGATTTGCAAGGGTCATCTTGCAGAATGCTGAGGTTCCACAGGGCATGATGAGGTCCAGAGTACAACGCAGTGGGAAATGAAGAAATTACTGTATTGGGCACCTTCCTTAAATAGAGGATCTGGGAGGTGCACTGTATACGCTCCTCCCTCTAATCAGAGGAAGAAAGAGGGCAAAGGATACTATTCAGCCAAGCCTTTTTTGTGTGTGGGGGGGCAATGAGGGTAAAGTGACTTGCCCAGGGTCACACAGCTAGTAAGTGTCAAGTGTCTGAGTCTGGATTTGAACTCAGGTCCTCCTGAATCCAGGGCTGGTGCTTTATCCACTGGGCCACCTAGCTGCTCCTTTTCATCCAGATTATTAATGCAATAGTCTCCTAATTGGTCCTTCTGCCTCAAGTCTTTTACCACTCCAGTTTATCCTGCCCATTGCCCCTGATGTGATTTTCTTTAAGCACAAATCTGACTCCTCTAAGTCAACAAATTCCAGTGACATCCTCTTTTCTTTAGGATAAAATGTAAATTCCTCTGCTTAACTTTAAAATCACTTCACAACCTGGCTGAAACTTCAAAGGACATACAATCTGTAATTCAGGGAAACTGTCCCCTTTTTTTGTTTGTTTGTTTGTTTTTGTTCTTCACACCTCTTCTCTCCATGCCTTTGCACTGGCTCTCTCCCATCCCTAATACCCTCTTCTTCTTCATCTCCACGTCTGAGTGCCTCTCCGCTAAGATGCAGCTCAGACACCATCTTCAGCATGAAGCCTTTTCTGATGTGCCCCTCCTTCTCAAGTACTAGTGCTATCCCTTCCAAACTATCTTGTGTTTAACTACTTTGTATATATTACCTTTTTTTTTTTTAATACTTTTTTTTTTTTAAGTGAGGCAGTTGAGGTTAAGTGACTTGCCCAGGGTCACACAGCTAGTAAGTGTTAAGTGTCTGAGGCCGGATTTGAACTCAGGTACTCCTGACTTCAGGGCCGTTGCTCTATCCACTGCGCCATCTAGCTGCCCCTATATATTACCTTTTAATTTATTTTATTTGCTATATTTTATTTTAAGTTATTTTATGTTATATGTTTTATATGTTATATATTTTGTTGTCTTTACCATTTGAATGTGAGCTCCTTGACAGTAGAGATTTTCATTCTTTATACTTATATCCCCTGTGGCTAGCACAGTTCTTGGCACATACTAGGAACTTAATAATTTTTTTTTTGTATTGACTGAGATTCATCTTAACTTTCTTTGAACTCAGTTTCCTTATCTGTAAAGTGGGGGGATTGGACTAGATGACTTCTAAGGTTCTTCAACTCTGAATCTATAGATCCCATGAACTTGGTAGTTTCGGTATGCAGAACCTAAATTATGTCTTCCATCCTATATAGTTTTAGTTTTATATCACTGGCAATTTTGTCTTCATCCAAGTAGTTGATAAAAATGTAGCCAATGACAGGAACTTGGTAGGATGCCAAAAAAAAAAAAAAAGGACTCACAGTGTTTTGACATTGATCCCTTAATTAGCATTCTTTGGGCATAGTCATTCACTCAGCTATAAATCCACTTCAGTCCATGATCTTTTAACCCATGTTTCACTATCATTTCCACATGAATGTGATAGGTACAGCATTGAAATGCTTTCCTGATATTCAGGTTGGTTTTGCCCTTGATATCATGTTCATTTATCAGTCTCTTAAAAAATATAGAGGTTAGGATAGCTAGGTGGAGCAATGGATAGAGCACTGGCCCTGGAGTCAGGAGGTCTTGAGTTCAAATCCAGTCTCAGACATTTGACACTTACTAGCTGTGTGACCCTGGGCAAGTTGCTTAACCCCAATTGCCTCACCAAAACCAAAAAAAAACCAAACCAAAAATACAGAGGTGGTTTTACTTGGCTAACAGATATCATGTACTGAATTTTATGCATATTCTTCCTAGATGATTGTATTTTTATAGTGGCTTTCTCTCAGTGTTTCAATATTTAAAGACACTATCAGGTATATATTTGAATTACAAAGTACACAGTGATTACATTTTAAGAGAAGAGATTGAGTAACAAATGCAATGATTTTACTCATGACCTTGTGACAGATTAATGATAGAAAATTCAAGGTTCTGTCTTCTTAATTTCATCGTCAGATATATGGTATTTCTATTCTATAGGCAAAGGCATTCAGAGATGATTAAAATGGAGCCTGGGAAATTTGAAATAAAATTTCCAAACCCCATCACGTATCCTTCTCTTCAGAACCTTCTTTATATTACAGACTTTTCTGCCCAGAATTACTATAAATCTAATGTAATATTTAAGTAGAGGCATACATGTATAGAGGAATTGCAAAGAGGTAGAATGGGAGATCTAGATGGCTCAGTGATGAGCGCTAGTCCTAGGGTCAAGTAGACCTGAGTTCAAATCTTACTTCAGAAACCTAGTAGCTATGTGACCCTGAGTAAGTCACTTGACCTCTGTTTTCCTTGATCTACTGGAGAAGTAAAGGGCAAACCATTCCAGTATCTTTTCCAAGAAAACCCAATGGACATTATAGTCCATGGGGTCATGGAGAGTTGGACATGACTGAACAATAAGTACAAGAGTCGGGCAAGGGAATAATCTAGCAGGAAATGTGTGTGGAGGATTTCCATTCTGGCATGTTGGGGTCTTCTGTGGTCTACTGAAATCTTAAGATCAGCAAATAAACGCCATCATTGGGAATGGTGTTCTAAAGTAAGGCCTTGTAGGAGGCCTTACTTCTTTAAATCTGCAATACTATATATTGTTCCTTAATTAAGAGCATATTGTGAAAATTTATTAGATTTTTCTGTTTATTTAACTATTTACCCACTTCACTCTGAACTGCTTTAAAAAAAGGGATTTCAAATTATAAAGAATTAAGAATGAAGCATTAAAAGGTTAAAGAAAAGGAACAAAAACAGCTTTGTTACATAGAGCAAGAAATTGATGTGAAGTATGAAAAGCAGAATAGCACATACTTAATCATATTCAGACAAGAAAGCACTTCAAATAAATGGTACTGTTCATTGGTAAAGCAACCTGGAAAAATATCCTTCAGGAAATAAACAATTTTTGAATGTGTTCTTTTAAAAAGAAATCAGGCTGCAGTGATTCTCATATCTTTTCATAAGCAAATGAATGAAATGTTATTCCTGATATTAAACTGTCATACTGGAGCATTAAAATAAACAGGTGTCTTACTGTGGCATGAATGAGATGAATAAGTATCATCAGTCTTCCTTTCTAAACATGATATTTAACAACATTGAAATGCAGCATGCTGGAAAATAAGTAAGAGCTCTCATATGTGAATAAGCAGTCAGGAAGGAAAGAGAACTTCTGCATAATAGGCTTCATTCACATCATTTGTGAAGCATTGATTGGCCCTAAAACCATTCATATTCCTGGCATGTATAATCAAGGTTAGAGAAGTACATCCGATTACATTTTTCCTTAAATAGAGCTATCAAGCAGCTTGAATTAGAAATCTTCCTAGCTTGCTGCTGAGACTAATGTATTATTTCACAGATTAAAAAAATAAAAAGCTTGAGTAAGATCAGATAAAATCCAGTAGTACTAATGAACATATATTTAATCTTGACTGCAGGTTCATCTTTTATTTGTATGAACTCAAAGAAAGCCATCACTGTCACTTGCACAAGAAAGGTATAAAAAGTTAGGCTTCTCAGAAATTTTGAGTACTTTATTTGTTTTATTGAATTAAGATATAAATTGGTTAGGGAGTTTGCAAGTATATCAGGGAATCTGTTACTTAATTCTTTCAGGCACGTCTTTCTTAATGCCTCAAACAAATTGTTTCACAATGAATTAGACTACTGAGTCCTTTATGTTTCTATGAGTCCTTTTCCAGGCTGATAGAGTGAAAGCTTGAAGGGACCTCAGAAATCATCTGGGCAACCCATTTATTTTATAGATGAATTTATGTAGATTTTATAAACTACCTTGTATAGAACTATTTGGTGTTTGTTTGTATTTATTTTCCATATTCTTTTGTTTCCCCTATTAACATATATACACCTTGGGGCAGCTAGGTGGTGCAGTGGATAGAGCACCAGCCCTGGAGTCAGGAGGACCTGAGTTCAAATCTGGCCTCAAACACTTAACATTTACTAGCTGTGTGACCTTGGGCAAGTCACTTAACCCCAACTGCCTCACTAAAAAAACCAAAAAAACCAAAATCATATATACACCTTGTGAGTACATATTATTTCATTCATTGTATTTATATGTCCAACACTTGGTATGGTGCATAACAAATCTCTTTTGTTTATTCAATCATTTCAGTCTAGTCCAACTCCATTCGGGGTTTTCTTGGCAAAGATTCTGGAGTGGTTTGCCATTTCTTTCTCCAGCTCATTTTACAGATGAGGAAACTGAGGCAAAGAAGGTTAAGTGAATTGCCCGGGGTAACCTCGCTAGTAAGCGTCTGAGGCCAGATTTGAACTTGTGAATATGAGTCTTCCTGATTCCAAGCCTGGCACTCTGTCCACTGCACTACACAGCTGCCCTTGCATAACAAATAGTAGATACTTAATAAAGACTTGATGATTAATTAAGTGATATGGTATTTTAGTACACATAGCATTTATACATATACAATAAAAAGGATTCTAGCAAAAATAAAATTCTTTTAGTTTTTAATTCTAATGGATTATTAGCTACCTGACCTTAGGTAAGTCTTAGAGTCTCAGGTTCCCCATCTAAAAATAAAGGTATTGAACTAGGTATCTCCTAAAGCCCTTCTAGTCATTCAATTCTATGTTTATTTCTATAAACAAATTATAATAATATCTGTAACACTGTAGGTAGTTATTTCTAAAAGTATAGATATGTCATGAGCCCCCACTCGTATGTTTCCTTTTAAAAGTTGGCTAATAGACTCAATTGGCTCTTAACATGGATATTGACCAAGCTAGTATATTAAAAATAGCTAGAAAATGGTTCCTCTATAAACATGGGGCATACTGTCTCACAAATACATACACTTTCCATGGGAAGAGTGGACTCGAAATTATTGTAAAATGGTGAAGCACTAGTGTAGTTTACATTTGTGGTAAAGATGACTCAAAATTTCTTCTACTGAAAATGTTTTGCTCCATTCATAGAATCCTTTAGATGCAGGGTCTTTGTTGAGTGGGATGTCCAAGTGGATTCCCAAGATTTGCTATTTGTTATCCTATTATCTCCTCTGCTATTGGGGTCATATACTTTAAAGCTGTTTATTCCTTTGGGTGGCTATTTAGAGTATGTGTCTTTTTTCCTGGAGTGTCTTTTACTGATCTAGTAGTTTCTCTTCAAAGCTATAGGTTTGATTGTTGGCACCAGATAAGGGAGAAAAATTCCAGAGGGGTCTCCTCCACAAGGAGCACCTTGCTTGCAATTTTCTGAACTCTATAGAGCTTGTCTATTTAAAGTCCCCTGAGGTGTAACTACTAGTTGTTGGGTTGGGTTTGTTTTTTTTTTTTTTTTTGGTCATAACCAATAGAAGTTGTTTTCCTCTTATATTAATCAGAAAAAGTTGCCAACACATCATTTTTTCAGTTAATTTAACACAATATTTCATTAACGCCTTACATTCTGGACTTTTGGACAAAGATCCACTCTACCTTATAGCTAAATGCTATACAACATATAAATTCTACAATTCCCAGGCCAGTGTTATTTTAGTTTTCTTAAGGGGATTCCAGAGAAAAGATAAAAAATTTGTTCTTACCCATAATACAGTCCAGACCAAATTCCACATATTTTCCCCCTTTAATTGAAAGACTTAAATATATTGCAAACATTTTTTTTTTCCTAATGGAAGTCACTGTCATGCTTTCTCTTCCCATTCCTTGCCTTCTTATTTAATGCAATTTTAAAAGAGGAAAAGAGGAACATACTTTCTCCTTCAGGCCATCATTCAAATATATCCTCCAAATGAGGTCAATGACATTAAGCTTAAAGGCAAGTGTACCTAAGAGATATGAATGTGTCCTCAGGGAGGTTATCTATGCATTTTAATTGGCTTCTATCATTTGCACTTAAAACAATTCAAATGCTAAGTTTTGTGGGAAAAAGATATAGAAAAGGGATACAAATTGATTTTCCAGTTATACTCCAACTTGGAATCATTCAACTCAAGTAAATAAATTCAAGTTCTTTAATGTAGATGCTGCTAGATCTTGTTTTATCCTTATTGGAGCTCCACAGTATTTGAATTCCTTTTTTAAAATCTGTTTGCAATATTTTCTCCTTGACCTGGGAGCTCTGGAATTTGGCTATAATATTCCTGGAGGTTTTCCTTTTGGGATCTCTTTCAGGAGGTGATTGGTGGATTCTTTCAATTTCTATTTTGCCTTCTGCTTCTAAAATATCAGGGCAATTTTCCCTGACAATCTCTTGGAAGATGCTGTCTAAACTCTTATTTTGTTCATGGTTTTCAGGTAGTCTAAAGATTTTTCAAATTCTCTCTCCTGCATCTATTTTCCAGGTTAGCTGTTTTTCCAGGGAGATGTTTCATATTGCCCTCTATTTTTTATTCATTTGGACTTGCTTTACTGTGTCTGGGTTTCTCATAAAGTCACTAGTTTCCATTTGTTCAATCCTAATTCTTAGGCAGTTATTTTCTTCTGAGAGCTTTTGTATCTCCTTTTCCATTTGGCTTTTCAAGCTGTTGATTTTTTTTTTTTCATGACTTGCCTGAATTGCTCTCATTTCTCTTTCCATTCTTTCTTCCACCTCTCTAAATTTTCCTGCTATCTCTCCTATTTCTCTTCAAAGTACCTTTTGAGCACTTCTATGGCCTGAGACCAATTCATATTTTTCTAGGAAGCTTTGGATGTATTGGCCCTGAGATTCTTATCCTCTTCTGAGGGTGCCACTCTATCTTCCTTGTTGCTAAAGAAACTTTCTATAATTCTCAACTTTTTTTGCTTGCTCATCTTGCCATCTTTTACTTGACTTTTAACTCCCTCTTGCAGTGGGGCCCTACTTCCAAGCTACACTGTCCCAAGCTTCTGTGTAATTTAAGATTCTAAATGTGGATTCTAATCTGCTCCCCCAGTTTTGGAGGAAACTGACTAAAATCACTGATAAAACGAGCTTAGGTTTTTAAGGGTTTATTGAAAAATAGAAAGAAAAAGATTAAGAACAGAATTCCAACAGCCTGGCATTCCTATCTTTCCTCAAATTTCCTGTGAAGTCCTCTGCCTCCACTACCACCATCAAGTCAGGAACCCAAAAGAGAGAATGCTCTCTGCACAGGCCCTCTTTCCTCCTTCCTGTCTCCTCCCAGAAAATAGGAGGCTCCTCAAGTTGATTGGCTGGTAGCCTTGATAGATAGCACCCACGAACAAACGTCACTTCCCGATGCCAAGGAAAAGCCACATGGCCTTGCCCTCTGAGGCATTTTCCTCATGGTGGAGCTTTCCTATAGTAAGTCTCCAGTAGCATCATTCCAATCACTACACTTCAGAGGGTCCTAGGTGTTGCAGTTTGAGGAAGGGCAGGTTTTTCCTCCTGCCTGTTCTGTTCTCTGGTAAGAAGATAACCTCAAGCCAACTTGCTAATTAACCAGCCAGCAATACTTTTTTTGCTGTGGTTCTTGGCTCCAATGAGCCTGTGCCCCTCTCCCACTTGGGCCTCCTGCAGCTCAAGATTTTTTCCTGGTTCCCTGCTGGGGTGGGATAGCTGAATTCCTCCTTAGGTCCTGCAGACACCCCTTTATTTCCTCCCCTCCCACCTGCCAGCCATTCAGCCCTCTCACCTGACCATAAGCTTAGTTCCAGAAGACGCTGGTGTTGCAGCTGATTTGGAGGCTTGGGGGTAAGTTTCCCTGGCACAGCCTGCCAAGGGACTGTTTTGGCACAATTGCAGGGCTGAATTCTGCTTACAGCCCAGCACAACACCCTCTAACCTGTCTTTGGCTTGAAAATATCCTCAGCCTGTCTTTTTTGTAGGTTTTGTTGTTCCAGGGGTTGTTTTATGGCTGTTTTAGGGTTAATTGTGTCAGGAGCTTTGTGAGTTTAATGCCTTTCCTCTGCCATCTTGGCTCCACCCCCACTTGTTATTTTTTTCATCTATACTTTTGTAAAGGCACCAGAATTGCAACATGAATAGAGCTAAATAAGATGTGAGTTCAAATCATGCCTCAGTCTTTTCAACTGTAAAATGGGGATAATAATAGCACATACCTCACAAAGCTATTCTGCGAATCAAATGAAGGATTATGTGTAATGTGTTTTCTAAACCTTAAGGGGCTATATAAGTGTTATTGTATATGGATAGTTTTCTTGTTTCTATTTTCTTTGAAATCTGTTCCAATCAGATTTCCTATGTTTTTCTAAATTGTTCATATTGATAATTTCTTATGATACAATAATAATTCATTTTTAATATACTATGGTCTAATACATTTATACACTTCTCATTAATTTATAGGTAGCCATTTTGTTTCTAGTCTCTTTATACCACAAATTATTGCTAGGAATATTGTGAAATTATATAGGACCATTTTTCTGTCTTTGAACTCCTTGGACTGTAGGCCTAGGAGTTTCCCAAGGACTTCTTTCTAATTCATTTTTTTAAAATCAACTAGAGCTAGTGTTCTTTTTTTTTCCATTTAATAAACATTTTTATTTAAAGTTTTGAGTTCTAAATTCGATCCCTCTTTCCCTCCCTCTCTGCCACTCTCCCTGAAGCAGTAAGCAATCACATATAGGTTATATATATGCAATTGCATAAAACATTACCATAATCATTATCTTGTATAAGAAAACTCAAATAAAAGAAAAAAATGAAAGAAAGAAAGTGAAAAATGCTATGCTTCAGTCTGTGTTCAATCAATATCAGTTCTTTCTTTGGAGGTAAAGAGTATGCTTCATCATTAGTACTTCAGGATTGTCTTGGATCATTGTAATTCTGAGAATATTTAAGTCATTCACAGTTTTTCATCAAACAATAGTGCTGTTACTGTGCACAATATTCTCCTGGTTCTGCTCATTTCACTATACATCAGTTCATATAAGTGTTTCCAGGCCTTTCTGAAGTCATTTTGTTTGTCATGTCTTATAGCACAATAATATTTCATCACCATCATGTACCACCATTTGTTTAGCTATTCCCCAACTGATACGCATTCCTTTCATTTCAAATTCTTAGCCACTACAAAAAGAGCTGCTGTGAATATTTTTGTACAAATAGGTCTTTTTCTCTTTTGGGGGATGCCTTTGGCATTTAAACCTAGCAGTGGTATTGCTGGATCAAAGGATACATATAGTTTTATGTATAGTTCCAAATTGCTTTCCAGAATAGGTGGATCAGTTCACAACTTCACCAACAGTGGATTAGCATCCCAGTTTTCCCACATTCTCTCCAACATCCAACATTTTCCTTTTTTTGTTATATTTGCCACTTCAATAGGTGGGAGGTGGTACCTCAAAGTTGTTTTAATTTGCATTTCTCTGATCAATAGTGATTTAGAGCATTTTTTCATATGACTATAGATAGCTTTGATTTCTTTGTTTGAAGACTGTCTGTTCATCTCTTTTGACCATTTATCAACTGGGGAATGACTTGCATTTGACCCAGTTCTCTATATATTTGAAAAACAAGGCCTTTATCAGAGATACTTGTTGCAAAAACTCTTTCCCAGTTTTCTGCTTTCTTTATAGTCTTGGTTGCATTGGTTTTATTTGTGCAAAAGCTTTTTAATTTTTTTTTTTTTAGTGAGGCAATTGGGGTTAAGTGACTTGCCCAGGGTCACACAGCTAGTGAGTGTCAAGTGTCTGAGGCCAGATTTGAACTCAGGTACTCCTGACTGCAGGGCTGATGTTCTATCCACTGCGCCATCTAGCTGCCCCTTTTGAATTTTATATAATCAAAAGTATCTATTTTACATTTTGTTTTGTTCTCTATATTTTCTTTGGTCCTAACTTCTTCCCCTGTCCATAAATCTGTCAGTTCAACTATTCTATGTAGAGCTATTATTCTTCACGTGTGTGTGTGTGTGTGTGTGTGTGTGTGTGTGTGTGATTGGACTGCTGGGAAAACCTATTGAACCCTTTTAAGAAAAATGTTTGTTACCTACATTAATAATGGAAGGAAATATTAAATACCATTAGCAGTTAAATATATGTATATATGCATGTATACATATATACATATGTGCATATATGTGTATATACATATACACATATATACATGTATGTGTGTATGCATATACCCATTAAAGTTCACATATTACCTAAAATCTTTCCATGAACCCAGGCTAAAACCTCTCAACTAGAGAGATTTCTTCATAAATACCAAGTAGAAAAAAGGATGATATCCTTTGGACTGGTTGAAATGATGCCTTTAAAGTTAATCATCCACAACATTTTATATTAGAGTTTTTAAAACAAATTTCGTTTTAACTCAGTATAAACAAGTATGGGTTATGTACTAATAGAATATTGACCAGGGCTTGGTAACCATTACCACACCCATTTTACAGATGAAGAAATAGAAACTCATACAGGTTAAATGACTTTTTAAAAAAAAATTTTTTTTTTTTTGGTGAGGCAATTGGGGTTAAGTGACTTGCTCAGGATCACACAGCTAGTAAGTGTCAAGTGTTTGAGGTCAGATTTGAACTCAGGTCTTCCTGAATCCAGGGCCAGTGCTTTATCCTCTGTGCCATTTAGCTACCCTAAATGACTTTCAAGGACAGCAAAGCCTATCCTAAGTGAAACTCTTCACTTATATTCTTCCTCTTCTGGATATTTACTACTCTAGCTTTTGCCCATTCCTGTTATTCCTATTAAATTAATAATTATGGTGTTAGTTGATAAAGGCTTATAAAGTGATCCTTCTTAAAGATACTGACATTTTAAGGGTGAATTACAGGAAAGAAATTATTCCCATGTGTCCTTAAACTTCTATTTTTTTTTCAAGTGAGGCTAAAGTGGGGTTAAGTGACTTGCCCAAGGTCACACAGCTAGTAAGTGTTAAGTGTCTGAGCCGGATCTGAACTCAGGTACTCCTGACTCCAGGGCCGGTGCTCTATCCACTGTGCCACCTAGCTGCCCCACTTAAACTTCTATTGAGAGACTCAGTTCCATAGCACACCAAGAAAAAAAATTGCCCTTCCCAACCACAAGAGACCCACAGACATTATTCATGTCATATTTCAAATCCATTATGGATGGTGATGATGATGATCTAGAATTTACACAGTGCTTTAAGGTTTGCAAAGCACTTTACAAATATCTCATTTTATCCTCACAATAACTCTGGCAGGTAGATGTTTATATTATTCTCATTTTATAGATGAGGAAACTGTGGCACAGGCAGATTAAGTGTCTTGCCCAGGGTCAAACAGACATTGTGTATGGAGCAAGGTTTGAACTCATTTATTTCTGACTCCAAGTCCAGCACTCTATCTGCTGAGGATACTTGACTGACTATTCCTGAAAGCCTACTGAACCTCAACCCACCTTGTATTTAAAAGGATAAAGAAGGGATGTATCAGATACACAGATATAAAGATATGAAAGAAGAGGATGAGAAGATATTTTAAAACTAGTTTGCTGCTATCTCTGCAATCAGATATCTGAGCTCTCCAATGATTATATTCCTTAACCCAGAATAAGATGATTTTATATTGGAATGAAATCATTTTAGAAGTTTTGCCCTACTACTGATCTATACTTCATCTTGTTGGAAAATATTATCAGAGGATTTCTTCTCTATTTACAATTTCCAAGTTGTTGCCATTGGCTTCCCTGAACAGGTAGCTGTATAGTAGCAACATCCCCAGTAAAAAGGGACCAGATCATACAGCTAGTACTGATAAACTGATATCTCCTCTTATAAGAATTCATTTAACTTCCTATCTTTTCCTCACTTCCTGTCAATGTTTCATTTTTCTTCCAATTCTCCATAATTCTCTGACCAAAGCTTTGGGCAGATGTGTTAGAAGTAGGAGTGAAATCATGTTTTATGTGTATATATGCTAGTACATGTTTAATTCAATTGAATCAAATAAGAATTCATTAAACACCTACTGTGTTGAAAATGGTGCAAACAGGGGGCAGCAAGGTGGCACAGTGGATAAAGCAGCGGCCCTGGATTCAGGAGGACCTGAGTTCAAATCTGGTCTCAGACACTTGACATTTACCAGCTGTGTGACCTTGGGCAAGTCACTTAACCCTCACTGCCCCACCAAAAACAAAAACGACAACGACAACAACAACAAAAAGAAAGTGGTGCAAACAACACAAATAAAAATCCAACAGTCCTGACTCTTAAGCAAAGTACATTCTACATAGAGGATACAGCACATAGGCAGATAGTATCTCATTTAATATTTCACCTACTGGATACTTACTTATCCAACAATCTCACCTGCTTAGAACAAAGCCCATGTTAGTAAATAAGTAAACAAAATCTCTGAGTAGCCAAAACCAATGCCACAAAGTCAGTGTATTACAACTCATGCTTATTAATCAGAAGAGAACATTTCAGGCTCTTTGCCCCTAGTCTGTTTCCCATTTCCCTGCTGCTATGCATCTTGATTCCAAGTCCAGTATTCTTTCTACTATATCACACTGCTTTTCAACATATCTGTATGTAATTTAAATATAACTTAGAATTGGAGCAGAAATTCTTAGCGTTGATTTTTCCAGTGTTTAAATCCAGGAGAAAGCTTTATGGCTTGCATTCCTAGGAATATTTTTTGAAATGTAAATTTGGGAACTGGGAGAAATGGCCTTGTACTTTTCATCACAAAATCATAAAATCATAGAATTTAAGAATTGGCTGGGTCATCAGAAATCATCAATGTTCAAACCATACCTGAATAAAAATCTCTCTTACAAATAGTCTGCCTTTGCTTTAAAGATCTTCCAGTGAGAGATAAGTCAATATCTCTTATGGATACCCCTTTTGCTTTTGGAAAGCTCTATTTGTAAGGACAGTTTTCCTTTTATCAATCCTACATGTACCTCTCTACCACTTCTACCAAAGGCTCCTAATTTGCAGTAATCTGCCTTTAGGTTCTTACAATTGAGATCTCTTATTAGTCTATGGGCAGATATTCCCAAGGCTAAAATCAATCCTTATATTGAGATAGACTATGAGGGAGGCATATTTAATATTGTTGGTTAATAGGGTAACAATCATACTGCAGTATTTCAAAGAGTAGTTCCATTTGTCCTTTAGCATAGATGCTAGAGTGGCTCAGGAATGAGACTGAATAATCTACTTGGTACTGAATACATCATTTACATTGATTTTTAACTAGGGTTTTACTTTAATTGTAGTTATGTCATAAATTCTAGAAAGTATTTATCACTATCTAGAACAAATCAGTCTTTCTAACTCATTACCTATACCCTACAACCTGGCCTCACATAAACAGATTATTTTATGTTTTTTTGCGGGGCAATGGGGGTTAAGTGACTTGCCCAGGGTCACACAGCTAGTAAGTGTCAAGTGTCTGAGGCCAGATTTGAACTCAGGTACTCCTGAATCCAGGGGTGGTGCTTTATCCACTGTGCCACCTAGCCGCCTCAAAGTCAGTACAACAGATTATTTTGAAGCAGTAAGAATCTGTTTCAGATAAAGATTAAAACTGGTCTTATAATAAAGGATAACTACACTTAAAGTTAAAGTACATTTTGGTTTCCAGAACAAAAACAAATAACACTAGAAAATTCATCTGTAAAGCAGATTCTAAATTAGACTCTGAAATCTGTAATCCTGTTTTTAGTTATGGGGGTCAATGTTCTGGAGGGAAATGCACTAACAACTAGAATACATTAATAATAAATATACTGTTGCCAACACCCACCTACCTATTTACTGACCTTTGGAAGACCCACAGAGTTATTCTTTGGAGTTGTGGTATTTCATGACCTATAGTCATACAACATCATTGGAAAACTGATAAAAGTTTCATGGAGAAAGTACGGATCATTAAAAGCATCGTATAGCTTCCCAAAGATGGTATAGTCCTCCAATCTACTCTCTTTCCCCATATTTAATAATTCCGGGCAGGTTCATTATTGCTCTCTAATGTGTGTTCAAGATATCTTTACTAAAGGACCAAGCCAATGGGTTTCTGGTCCAATTGTATACCATAAATTTCTACTAGAGGCATTCTTCATTTATTTAATTTTCTCTTTATGACCATGAATAGGCTACAACATGTTACCAACATAGAATTATGCAAGATAAGTGACATAAATATTATCAAAGAAAAATATGACTACAAAAAGAGGTGGGTAAGTTATATAACTATAGAAAGAGCATAATGATGCACTCCACTGGTATTCATGCAATACCAGAACATTGGGTGAACAATGTTAGGAGATAGACGAGAGAACATGGACAAGAAGCATATAAGAAGAGAGCTTGGAAGAGTTGACAAGTATGCCACTGG
This sequence comes from Dromiciops gliroides, assembly GCF_019393635.1. Classification (NCBI taxonomy): domain Eukaryota; kingdom Metazoa; phylum Chordata; class Mammalia; order Microbiotheria; family Microbiotheriidae; genus Dromiciops; species Dromiciops gliroides. The sequence goes on from NC_057861.1 coordinate 479,937,338, forward strand.
AGGAATTATACATATTCATACTCAACAAATGAGCATCTGGACTTTGCTAGAAGAATTCCAAAGAGGGAACTCATGTCCTTATAGGATATTCAGTTCTGTGTATGGCCTGATCTAATTGTTAGGAAGTTTTAACCCCCTGATATGAAGCCTATATTTACCTCTGTAATTTCTACCTATTGGTTTTGCTTTTGCACTTTGGGGTCAAAGAGAGTAAGTCACATTCCTCTTTATAACTGCCATGCAAATACTTGGGTGCAGATATCACGTTTCTTTCTCTTCCATATAGGCCAAACATCTTAATTTCCTTCAACTAGTCCTGACAGGTCATGGATTCAATGTCTTTCACCATACTGGTTGTCCACCTTTGGACTCTCTCTGGCTTATCAATGTCTTTGCTAACAGCAGCACTTCAAAACTAACATAATATTTACAATGTGGTCTGACAAAGGCAGAACACACAGGGATTATCCCCTTAGACCTGAAAATTATTATTATGGTTGTCCTTAGAGGATAAAATTAGGAGTAAAGAATGAAAATTTCAGAGAGACAGATTAGACTAGATTTGAGGGGAAAAATTCTCATGGTTAGAACTATCCTAAAAAATAGATACCTATCCCAGGAAGTAGTGGATTCTCACTCACTAGAAGTCCTCAAACAAAATCCACATGATCACCTGTCATGTATGATGCACAGGGGATTCCCTGCACATGTATTTTTTTCCCTTGCACATGTATTGATTGGACTAGATGGCATCTGGGGTCCCTTTAAACTCCGATATTCAGTAATTATGTGAAATCAGCATTCTTAAATTTTGACTTGCTTCTATTTTACTGATATTAGGGTAAATTTTTAGAATCAATCAATTTCTTACAAATGACAAATGCCCACCACTGAGTCACCTCTCTAGGAATGGAAAATTGGTAACAAGATCAGCTCATACAACTCAAATAGGAAGCACTAGGCTGAAACTGATGACAGCTTTGATTATGGTTTATATCTCTAGTTCTGGTGTTTAGTGTATAGGAATTCTGGAAGTGTACCAATCATCAAGCAATCAGGCAATCAACGTATATTAAGTATCTACTATGTGCCAGACACTATAGTTGATACTTGTGAATATTCCCATATACCACAATGAAAAACCCTGGACCAAAAATGCTAAGTACTTTTCAACTCAAATGAATCTATTCTTTTTTTTTTTTAATTTAGTGAGGCAATTGGGGTTAAGTGACTTGCCCAGGGTCACACAGCTAGTAAGTGTTAAGTGTCTGAGTCCGGATTTGAACTCAGGTACTCCTGAATCCAGGGCTGGTGCTCTATCCACTGTGCCACCTAGCTGCCCCCTCAAATGAATCTATTCTTGTCATACTTCACTTACACCAGCCACAGACTCTCTTTTCTTTCAGCCCTTTCTCATCACTAAGCATAGGCCATTTTTGATTCAAGAGTTATAGCAGCAACTTTCCCATTATTTGTTTCCTTTAAACGACCCGGCAGCAGTTTAATACCTTAGAATAATAGGAATTCAGAGTTATAGGCTATCTAGTTCAATTCCTTGATTTCATAGATGAGGAATCCAAGTACTGTAGAATTTAAGTGTTTTGACCAAGGTAATAAATAGCAGAATTTATATCTAAACACTGGCTTTTTGACTTCATATCTATCACTCTTTACACACATTACCCTTTATATCACACCGCATCCTTGGGCCATGCTACTGCCACTCAGAACAGCTTTTTCTTGATGCCCTGGCTCTGTGAGGTGTGTCTCAAGGAGATCTCTCATGTATACATTGTCTGTGCTCTCTCTCACCCCTATTCTGAGCATTTCCAAATTCCTTTCTACTATTTGGACTTATTCCTCTGTGTGTGTGTGTGTGTGTGTGTGTGTGTGTATGTGTATGTGTATTTTATAGCTTTGCTCATGATAGCTGTAGCTTCTCAGTATAGTAGGAAATATTGCAAGTGATCAGTATGCATTGTTCCAGAGGTGGACGGGAGTGGGTGGAGATAAGGAAATTGGCATCTTAGGAAATATAGGAAGGGGGCGAAGCAGGACATCCTGTCCTACCATCAAACTAAAATGGAGACCTTCCCCCTTTATCGTCTCCCCCTACCCCCAAATTCAAGTTTAGTCCTTTGAGATGGAGTAGGGAGAAGACTGAATATGGGCATCAGGTTATGATGATATGGAAACATATTCAATAATATCTAAATGTGATTGTCCCCCCAACAAAACTAGGTAGCCTACACTTACAAACAGATTGTTTTGGAAGGAAATCATTAATTTGTAAGCTAGATACTTAGAACTTAGAATAAATTTTCCCATAGAAACAATGTTACACATTGTAGTTCAGTTCCTAGGCTAGTCCACAAAAGCCCACATGATACACCTGAAGTATACTACTAAAAGGATTATTACATCTAACCACCACTTATATCATTTTTTCTATAGGAAAATTACTTCTATCATCTTGGGTTATTTGACATGTCTTTCCCCCTATCATTCAAACTCCATGTTTCACTGTAAAACCTGTTACAGCAAGGGAAGAACTTTGGGCACTTTTGCTTCAGAAAAGGTACCTCTCTTCATTTACTTAAAGAATTACTCTCAGGATTAATGACTCTTTAGGTTATCTGAACTAGACAACAATGGAAAGTTGCTTTTTAATGGGTAATCAAGTTATTCAAAGAATATACCTCTACATGGTTTTTAGATTCTTCCTCAAAACATTTTACTATGATTTTGAAAGTTATGTACCCCAAATTTCACACTTACCTCTAAAAGCACTGATATCCCCATAATGTACTTGTAGCACAAAATATTTATTTCCCATTGCTCCTCCAACTCTGAATCCAACACCTTAAAATTTAAAGAAAAATGTTATAATTTAGAAATGTCAAAATCGGAAATGGAAATGGAGTGATGAATCTCAGGTGACTGATTCACAAAATCAAAAGGGCAAGATTTTAAATAAGGTAAAATATTTGAAATGTTGTCTGCTTGCCACAAAAAAATCAGAATCCAAAATCAAGCCCGATATTTCTGTGCATATATGTGTATGCAAAGTTGACAATCACTAAATCTCTTAAACTTATAGGGATTCTATTCAGTGTTTGAATTGTAACTACGGCCACCTTAAGCACACAATTCACTCATTTTTGAAAAAACTACTTCCTTTAGTAATCAAAACAGACTGATTGCACAATTCCATTTCTCTCACTTGCTTGTGATATACAAGCATATTCATTTCTTGATTAAATGGTTAAAATACATATTTTCCAGTGACCTCTATAAAAAGCATGCATCAAAGAAAATGTAATTCATAGAAATTATTTTTTTTCTCTAGCAAAGGCTATTTGATGTAGTATGTAAGTGGATTCTATTGAAACCCTAAAGAAGGCAATGCATTATACCTAACTCCCTTATCATTCACAGCTATTGCTGGGGAAGCATGAGTAGGCAATCTAGGAAGAAAAATGTCTGGAAGTAGAACAAGGAGTTCTTTAAAGTATTTTGCTAGTGTATCTTACTAGATTGGTCAGTATTTGTAACAGAGCTTTGAAAGAATATTAGACTTTGAGGATGAAGTCTTTTTTTTTAATCAATTGGAAACAGAGAGATATAAAAGAGAGCCCAGTAATTCACTTATATATTAGAAGCCATGAACAGTTTAGAAGTAAAGCAAGAAAGTTTGCTCAGGGTTTGGCATCATATTAAATACCTTAGTTCATATTATCTCTGTGATTAAGCAGCAATAGCTTTTTTTTTTTCAGGGCAATGAGGGTTAAGTGACTTGCCTAGGGTCACACAGCTAGTAAGTCAAGTGTCTGAGGCCGGCTTTGAACTCAGGTCCTCCTGAATCCAGGGCCAGTGCTTTATCCACTGCACCACCTAGCTGCCCCAGAAGCAGTATTTTCTTGACTCCTAACACTCTTAGTTCAAGAATGCTTCTGCTGGAAAGCCCTAAAGGCAACCTGAGGTACATTTGGCTATCTTCTAATTCCATCTAAATTGTATATGAGCAAGCCACCCAAAAAATAGGCAGGAAAGGGAGTAGTTATCTCAATTAAATCTTCCTGGTATAGTATCCCTTCTGGTCTGTTTCTCTAACTTGCACCTACTCTTGTAGGTACTTTCCAGGAGGCTGGTTACTGCTTCAGGTTAAAGGTGTTACTTGTGACATTCTTCTAATACTCTAACTCATAAGCCCCCACTGATGTATTTCCCATTAATAAGTGACCCATAGAAACAATCACCTTTTAGCAAAGATATTTATATTCTAATGGCATAGACATGATAGTAGTTATAAAGCATTGCTTCTATAAAGCAAGGGCATACTTTCTCACAAATATACGCAATTTCCACGCAAAGAATGGGCTCCAATCTATAGTACAATGTTAGTGAGGCAAACATGTTGGATATATGTGTTGCAAAGGCAACTCACAACTCCTGGTACTATAAAATGTGAAAGCCCTTGCCCTTTTCTTAAAGTCATCATTCAGCTCCCCTTGAGCACAGCATCTCTGTTGGATGAGCTGCCTATCTATGCCCCAGGGTATGTTCCTCTTCACAGCTTAACTTTAGAATGCCAGGGCTAGCTCTGTGAAGCTGCTTCTTTCCTTGGGTGACTATCTCTCTGTAAAAGTGCCTCTATGGCATATTTGTCTCTATTTTATACTGGATAAAATGTCTCCTACGAATCCAAAAGTTCCTTTAAAGCTATACAGCCAATTGGGTATGGGGGAAGAAGAGCAATTCTTATAAAATCTTACTTAATAGGTCGCTCCCTGTTTGCAATGTCTCCAACATTCAGCTTTCTGGATTGAATAGCTACCAGATCCCATGGCTGATAGGAAAGTTGAAGGAGAAGGCTGGAGAGAGATTCCCTCCTCCCCCTCTTGCAGGAGCTTTACTTCACAACTGTTCTAAGCGTTAAGTGCTTTCTCCTCTCTAGTGTTTAAAGAGCAACGCCCCCTTGGGGCGGGGGGTGCTCAGCTAATTTATTTACTCAGCCCATCACATCACTTTCTTTAATTCATCAGAGGAAACTTTTCTTATACCACCACATTTTACACATCATAAGGGTATGTTTGCATCTCTACAGTCAGTTTAATACTTCATTAATACATTGTGACTGCATTATGAGTCTTCTGTGACTACATCAGCTAAATTGTGTGCATATGGGGGAATCATATTCTCCCTTCTTTATTTGAGTACAAATAAGGCCATGGGGATTGCTTTCAGCTTAAAACTGCTAAGTAGAACACTGAAGAAATTACTAAATGATCAATATTAGAAAACTCTAAAAAAGATTTTTAGGCAAACTTAAAAATGAAAATATAAAAAAAGTATTTTTAATGCACCTTTTGGGAGTCTGGTCGGGGGAGCATTCCTTGCCCAAGCATACAAAATATTAACTTTGTCCGAGCAGGTTCCTTCATCACAATCCCTGAAACAAAGGAATGACAAGGGGAAAAATGAGTGTTAAATCAATAAGAAGACATGAATTTCTCTACATTCCAACTAATTGGGGGGGAAATGGATTAAACATGAGGTAAAACATATCACTTAACCTGCAACTGTATCAACTTACCTGTTCCTTCAAGACTGACTTCCATTCAGTACTCAAGATTTCAAAAATACCTTTAAAAACCTTTTTTTTTGGTCAGAGAATTATGCTAACACAGTTCAGTGTTAGTTGCTAAATTTAGAATTTTGAGACTGGAGATAGAAAAACTGGAAACCTGCATTTCTACTTATATTCTATGCTTGTTAAACTTATTATAAAAAGTTAGAAATCTGAAGAATAATAGAATTTGTAATGAGATTATATATACAGAAAATAGTACATGACTATCTATCTATCTATCTAGTTAACTGTTAGTGGGTAAATAAGAACAACCTTTCTGGGAAGTGACTCTAGGTCCAAGAAAACAATATATTAAAAACTAAACTAGATTTTTTTTTTTGATGGTAGAGAGGCAGCATGAGAAGAAAAATGCAAAAAAAGCACAACATGTTTTAATTTGAGAAAAGATGGGCACTAGAAGAGATCTAGTTTGTCATTTCTGATGCAAGTTTGTGTCCCAGAGAGTAACTAATCATAGTAACGCCTGTGGTAGGCAGCAAAGAGATATTGATTGACTGAAAAAATGAATCTGCATCACAAGGACAAAGGAGAGGGCAATTCAGCAGTTTACTTGGTCTGAGCCAGGAGAAGAAGCTAAGGAGAGGAATTTCAGACTGAGAGATTGCCATAAAATTTGTCTTCAAAGTGGGATAAAGTTGAAGGCTGTAACCACTCTATGTGCCTGTAAATACCATCCTGTGCATAATTCATACCTACATATATCCTCATTTCTATAGTAACAACATTTTTCTAGAACTCTCAAGTAGGTAAAGATTCTTGATTCAGGAACATATTCATTCTCATCATCACAAAATCTAGGGTAATGCAAGGGTATATTTAGATACTTCATTAATTACTAAATTGCAATATCTTTCTCAAGCTCTGAGCCCTTCATTAAATATTATTTAATTAATAAGCTGGAGAAAACTATTTCTCCACAAGAAGTTGCTCTTATCTCTTTATATGTCAAAATCCAAAATCTCACAGGAGTAAATGAATATAAAATTTACTGCCAATGCAAATTTAATCAATAATAAAACAAGAGCATAAATAATTATTTAAATATTTCAGTCATAAGAAAGATCACATTCAGACCATTTTAAACCATCATTTTATTTGCAGATGGCTTCTCTTTGCTTCTGTAAAAACAATTCCACTTCTCTGTTCACTCAAGATACCAATTAAAATCTCTCAAGATTCTCTTCATATTTCTTGTTAATATAAGTTAAATTCAGTCTCCCAGGAAATAGTACTTTTTCTTTGTCATTTCTTCAGCCATCTCTCCAGAATGCCATATAAAGTACCAGTTCTGCCAGACTCTATATAGAACTCCCTTTAGAACTTTTTTCATTAAAAATCTTAACAGTTTTCCTAATAAAAGTTTGTCTTCATCCTTCCTCCAATATTCTCTCCTTTTCTAATATTCTCTCAAACCACCCCATTTATTCTTTCTTCTTAGTCCCTCAAATACCAACTGTTGAATCCTCAACATTCTCCCTGCTCTCAAACCTCCTGTGACAGTAGTTCTTCCTTAGGAGAAGAAATTGAAGTTGAGAAAAAGAAAGAGATGGGCTGAGAATACCGCTTTCTTGAGGCATTCTGAGAGGAGGGGCATAGTTGGCAAATGGAAAGAGCTGGTCCCAGCCACAGCAAAATATCCCAAGTCCTAATGGAGAATATGAAGACAGAAAACTGATTTTGCTATCACCTGCACATCTCCTATTAAATTAACAAAAGCTGCCACTGGAAAACAAAACAAAATATTTTCAAGAAACTGAAAATTTGTAAATGAGACAGCATGCTTATCAGTTTAATTTGATTTTTGAGCAACGAAAGTCAAAAGATTTAGAATCCATTTCCAGTTCTGACACTGTAAGGGGCCTATGTTTATCTGAATGTAGATTTACCACATAGTCACTTAATCAAGCAAAGGGAGATTATGAAGTGTGGGAATAGGAGGTATGATATCACTTGCTTGTTTCACCTGTACAGAATTGTGATTTGGGGTTTTCATAATCCTATCTTTGCTTCATTATGGTCAGACTGAAAAAAATGTAATCTTGAAAAGCCTAAGAGAAGATGGGTGTGTACTTTGGGAGATAATTGAACAAACAAGAGGAACTCTGACCACAAGGAACATTTATTGAAACTAAGTAACTAAGCTTCCCCTAATAGCTTCCCCACGCCCACATGGGTCTGGCCAGATTATAATGGGGACAGCCCATGTGGGTGTGCTGAGCCAATTGGAGACTCAGCATGGCTAAGAACTGCCCCTTCCCTTCTAACGAGGGAGTCAGAGGCAGTTGGAGGAAGAGGGTGAGGGGAGTTTTCTGAGAGGTAGTTAGAGAGTGTTCTAAGAGAAACAGGGAAGGAAGGTAGGGACAGTTAGAGGAGCTGCTGGTGTTTGACCTTTGGACAAAAACAGAAGAGACTACAGCTAATTCTCCTTAGAGCTACAGATTTCATGTGTTGGTGAGTTTGTGTTATTGAGGCAAAGCTAGATCTTTGGAGCTAGCTGGGCTGGAGGCAGATTCGGGGTGCCTGGGGCCTTTTTACCCCAGAGATTTAGACATTGTTCATAGCTCTATTAACCTCACTTTTGTTTTAAATTTGTTCCCATTAATAATCCTGTTTTGTTTTTGAAAGAGGCTGTTTCTTTTCTTACCCCAATACTATGGTGAGCTGCTCAATTAACTCTTCCCATACTAAATTTGGTCCCTAAACACCATATATTCATAATTTAGTTCTAAAAAGTTGAAGTTGATTTCTAGAATTGATCTTTCTAGTAGGTGAAGTGTATGTGTAAGTATGTTAGCTATTGGGGGCAGGAGGGATAATGCATTCATTTTGGGGTGTCATCTAGGTGGATTGCTTCTCCAGAACCTTAAGTGTTGCTCATGCAACCTTCAAGTCAATCCATTATTTATTCTGCATGTAAAAAACTTTCTCTTTCTTCAAGTTATATCTCCTCCATGATGCTTTCTTTGATCCTGCCAGCTAAAAGTAATCTCTTCTTCCTAAAGTTTTCCATAAGTCCTTTGTCTAGGTCTGTCCTTTATTTTTATTTATACATATTATCCTCCACCTTTAACCCAACCCCTAATAAAATGTAAGCTCACTAAGTACAGGAACTGTATTATTTTTTCCTTTCTCAGTGCCTTGCACAATGCTTTATACTCAAGTAGTTAATAAATGTTTTTGAACTGAATAGTGCTATGTATCCTTTTGGGAAGAAATCCATTTTTACATAATTCATTTCATTTGGTCATTAATTAATCTATACTACTAGAGAGGTATAATTATACAGGGCAAAGGTAAACTTATATGGCATTCAGTTCAGCAATGTGAGAACTCTGATTGTTTTACTTTCATTTCATTTTTTATTGCTCTGAATCTGGGTGGAACGCAGAAATTTATGACTGTAATTTTCATATCCTACTCCACTTTTATCAGCATGCTTCCTTCTTTTACCTAAGTAATAGTGGACTATAGCTTGGTTTAGAAATAATTTAATCAGGTGAACAAATTCTAAGTGAATTTCTTTTTTTTTACAATACCCATTGCCAAAAAAACTTATGGCATTAACTTTTCCCATCTTGAAATAAAAATAAGCATGTGCATAAAATCTACAAGAAAGTGGGGATGACCTAATGCAAATTAGAGAGTAAACTAAAAAAATGCACTGACCCTCTTTTCTTCATTCCTCTCCAGGCTGTATTCCTGACTCTCCCACTACACATAGTCATTCTACCCTTGGATTTTTCACATTGGGAGTATTTCCAGAAGTCCTTGTGGCCTTTCTGATTGTTTGCCTCACAGAAATTTCATTTTTGGGGGGAGGGGCTGGGCAATGAAGGTTAAGTGACTTGCCCAGGGTCACAAGCTAGTAAGTGTCAATCAAGTGTCTGAGGCCGGATTTGAACTCAAGTTCTCCTGAATTCAGGGCAGGTGTTTTATCCACTGTGCCACCTAGCTGCCCCCAGAAATTTCATTTTAAGGAAAGTACCCAGGCGAGCCATGTCTTCATTTCTTTCCATGCTACAATCCCAACTCTTGGGAACTCCTGATTTTTCAGACTTTCCCTACCATACCACAAACACCTCTTCACCCTGGAAATTCACTTTACCCCCAGACTTCTTGCACTGGAAGTACCCTCACTTTGGAAGCAGTCTCTTCCTCTGATGCACTGGTTCTTCCTAGAACTTCCATTTTAAGGAAAAAGCCCAGGACAACCATATCTTCCTTCTTCTCCAGCTTGCACTCCTGAATTTTGCCCCTACATGTGTACTTTCCTTCCCATTCCCTTCTCAACTGCCCTTTATAACATCTTCCATTTTAAAAATATAACTTCCTTGAGGGTAGTTCTGCTTGTATCTGTATTCCCAGCACTTAGCACACTGTATGGCATAAAGCAAGTACTTAATAAATACTTGTTGATTTGACTTGACATTCTAATTTCCCCTTGTCTTATTTTCATGAGGATTCATGTTTGTGGGGAAACTCAGCATATGCAATGCAAACATGTTTATGGTAAGGATAGAGACATAAGCATGATCCTTGTAAAAATCTTTATTTGTAAAATAATTAATTTATAATAATTTGTAATATTAAGTGTCCCAGTAAATGCAAACCTGATACATCATATGACCTTAAAGATTTATAATCATGTCAAGTAAATACCAATTATTTATTTTACCAAATAATTTTATTTGTCCTATCTTTACCAAGGGAAGCACTGTAGAATTAATTCACTTAAATAGTCAGCCCTTCTGAGTGCTTTTAAAAGATGATTACATCTATAAAATTTCTATTTGCACTTCACCTGTCATATAACCTTCATTAAAATGATATATACTTGCAGAAATAGGTAAGTATGCAAGTATCTCCCATGTGGATATTTCTGGAATCTGCTTCCAGGTATGTGTTAGGGAGGACCCTGCTTGTAAAGGTATTCTTTCCAGTCTGCTTATTGTGTGGCAAAAAAGAGGCTTTTTGGTTGCCTGCTAAGCCAGAAGTGAATGTGCATACAAAAGGCTCCACTGACATTCATAACCTAGCTCCCTTTTTCCTGGTGTTGAGCAAAGCAATAATTGCAGTAAGCCTCTGGGTGGGGAGAGTGCCAGCACTCTATTCTTCACATGCAGGCTGACATGAAGATATGAACACATGGTACGGCTGTTTTTCTTTGTCTTTTGTGTTTTCATTTGCTTTTCCTTGTTCTTAGGTGAATGGATGTTAGAGATGGAAAAGACTAGGTCCCAACTTTGTAAGCTGGAGTCCATCTCAGAGTTTCCTAGCAACCGAGGTTTAGTCCAGAGCTCCCACAAGGAGCTCAAAGGAGCTACCTGGCAGCTGAGATCACAAGTGATGAAGCAACTTCTCCATGACCGCCATATTTGGAAGTGGAGTGAATATTTTCTTGCAACTGCTTTAGGTTTGAGGCCATTCTCCCCAGGGCCTGAGGTGGTAGAGTGGAAAGTGCACCCCTGGTTTGAGAGAGAATGTGTTGGTACTTCTGTTCTTGCTATATGTTCTCAGCAAATATAGTTTTGTATAAAATCAATTCATGTCAATTGGTCAAATTAATATTGGGGGCGCTAATTACTCGGTCAATCAATAATGCAGTGGAAATATTAACTGTAACTATTGATTTGATATTGAGAATAGAATGGAAACCCAAGCTTAGGAAAATACTTTCACCCCTCAAAGTGGTCCCCTAGAACTTTGACAGATGTAGCCAGCTGCCCTCTGGGGACCCAACTTGCTATTATGAATTTGATAAGGACCCTCAGATTCTATACAAAGAGCTACACTTGAAAAAAACTAAATGATTTAAATATAGAATGGAATGTTGAGATTAAAGTTTTACTCTAATGATTTTTGGTATGGTATTTGTCTCAGTCATTTTAACATACATGAATGAGTTTGTTCTTCACTCTTAGCAAATAGTTTATGAAGTAGGTAAAGAAAAATAGCAAAAGAAATAGCAAGTACATCAAAGCAAATACTCTGTAACTTATCATAATGGTCTCTGAGAATATAAAATCTTTCATTTCAGCACATATAAATTCTAAATCAGCAAGAAATTTTCTTAATGAGTATGCCAAACAGTAATACATAATATTTATGGAGTTTATGTAAAACGGCTTCGAATGCCATTCCCTGTGATTCAATACACTGTTTAATTTATTTCCTTTCTGAAATCTGAGTTCAAACATAGGCATCCTTTTCCTGGTAGACCTTTCAGTGAGTTCTGATATCTTACATCTTAGCCATTAAATGTTTTGATAAGTACTGATTCATCCAAAGTAATGCTGTCATCCAGCAGCAGTACTGACACAGAAGAGCTTCCTTAAAGGTCCAGTAATGTCATTCTAGCAGGATGAGAATTCCAACTATCTCATGTTTACTTCATTTTCTTTTCTTTTCTTTTCTTTTCTTTTCTTTTCTTTTCTTTTCTTTTCTTTTCTTTTCTTTTCTTTTCTTTTCTTTTCTTTTCTTTTCTCTTCTCTTCTTTTCTTTTCTCTTCTTTTCTTTTCTCTTCTCTTCTTTTCTTTCTTTCTTTCTTTCTTTCTTTCTTTCTTTCTTTCTTTCTTTCTTTCTTTCTTTCTTTCTTTCTTTCTTTTTTTTTTTTGCAGAGCAAGGATGGTGAAGTGACTTGCCCAGGATCACACAGTTAATACGTGTCAAGTGTCTGAGGCCGGATTTGAACTCAGGTCCTCCTGAATCCAGGGCCAGTGCTTTATCCACTGCACCACCTAGCTGTCCCTTCATTTTCTTTTTAGCCAGATACTTGGTGGAGAAGGAAATGGGAGGTAATATACCTTGCATATTTGACCTCATCTCCATAAGTATAATGATTAAAAACTAAAGCTGACATTGCCATACTCTTACAGTCTTACACTCTTGACAAGGGTGAAACAAGTTCAATTTAAACATCATTCAGATTCGATGTCATAAAATGTGCTCAGGATCACCGGACACCCATAATCTATGATTTGGATACCATTTCCATGTCTGTGTCACAACCGAGGCCTCATACCAATGTATTTTCAGCTCTCCAGGTTGGCTGTTTGCTGACCTGTGAAATTCAATTGGTAAGCCAAATGGTCCCTTTTGCATCTTCTGGTACAGTTTCTATCCAGGTTTGGATGAATTCATGATCAAGGACATTTTCAAATCCTTCCCAGTGACTCAGTACCAGATCTTGCTGACATTATTTGTTTTGGTCCTTCCCCCCCCCCCTTCTTTAATCAAAGTTCACTTCTAAGTCAATCAGCTTACATAGACTCTGCAGCTGCTTCATCTATTTTTTAAAAATGAAGCTCAAAAAAGCATACAATTATTCATAAAAAAGCAATTGTGTGAGGTATTTAACATCTATTTTAATTTTCCTTTTTTGCACTATTCAGGCAGAAGTGAACCCATGGGGGGTGCTTGGGGGCAATCTGACTAGAATAGAGAATTATCAGTATGCAGGAACCAGACTCTTCTTGACATGACAACTATGCAGGGTGTTTTTTTTTAATTCTATAATTTTTCCATAAAAAGAGATTTTAAAATATTGAACATGAAGCATGCAAGTCAGTAACTTTCTCACGATTCACTGCCAAGAATAATGTAACAATGAGGAAGGATCAGTAAGATCTTGGATAAAGAGACTATCCCTATACCCAGATCACTCCCAGCTTTAGGCAGTCTAGACAAAGGATCTACCTCTGAGGTGAATAAAGTCCTACAACACATGCCAAGTGTGTAAAAGGCTTGGCATACAGGAAAGTGACCAGAAACAAACAAACACAATTTCTCTTTCATTTTATACTATCATAACTAAAGAAACGACATTGTTGTCATCTGTGATGAACTTTGTATCTAAATATCATGAGCTTGTTGAGCTACTTAAATGTAACCGTCTGACTGCAATATTTCAAAGTTTTCAGGAAAGATCATACATATCTAAGTGTGGAAGATCTAGATGGCTGTCCAGTATTTGATTAAATAAACCATTACCTTAGAAAAGGATGTGAAGTTAGTGAGTAGAAGACACCAGAATGAAAAATAACAGAGAACAATGGCTGAGTATTAAATAATATGAAATATAAATGACTTGTCTGTAAATAACTACTTGATTTTCCAGTAATTTCAATTTTTGAGTGGTGATTTACACAAATACTCTCGAATTTTAATGCATTGTTAAGTATTGCTAAATGATTAAATACAAATAAATTCTAATAGTTTTACCTGATACTCCGAGATAGTTCCTTTCTCTTCTGTATATGGTTTACCAGTGCTAAATGTCTGGTTTCAAAGCTCATACAATTCATTCAATTCCATTTTTCATTTTATTATATTCATTTATTGCTGTGCTAGCAGCACTCAGGGATAGAGGAAGAACAAGAATGGGGACTGTCAGGATGGAGGTTCTTAATTTATCTGAATATTGGCATCAGAGGCACTCACAAAAGGAAGGTACTTAATAGTCCTCATTGGATGATCTATGAGGAAAGTGGGGAAGAAATACCTCTCTCACTACCTGAACTGCCTTGTTTTTTCTGCCCTTACATTTTTCTGATAACATCCTTTGTATTACTTTGACATAATTCCTCATTTGGAATATATTGTAGGCTACTCACAATTACCATACACACCTCTCTATTGCCCTTTTATGATCATCAATTTCAATTCTTCAGTAACAATAATATTACATGACATTTCCACACAACATAGTGGGGAAAAGACTGATGCTAACAAAGAGGTCTTTGTTTCTGGCAGAAACTAGGTATCATTAAAAAACTTTTCCCCCCAATTCAAGGCAAACTACTCTCCATTTCCTCCTCCTGTTAATTCTGGACTTAGCTCATTGTCCATTTCTAGTGTCTATGCCAGATACATGTACTGCTGGACAAGTTCTAGAGGTTGTCAATCCAAATGCTACTTTGACCTGTAGCCATTCTAAATCCCTTTGTTTTTTCCTATGTGAATAGTTTAGGGCAAACTCTTTTGAGTGATCAGAGAAATGCTTATTAAAAACCAATGATTTGGAAAGGTGCAGAACTTCCCCCTTTTCTAAAGTTCTCATTTCAAAAGCTCAGTCTGTGAAGGTTGAACTAATTTTCTTCTCTATCAGACTCCACCAACCTTACAAAGAATTTCTGTTCTCAAGTAAATTACATTCAATAACGTTTGGGTAGAGGTAGATCCTTTGTCTAGACTGCCTAAAGCTGGGAGTGATCTGGGTATAGGGATAGTCTCTTTATCCAAGAATGACATGATGTCACTCTCAGACCCTCATTGTAATATTCATTCTCTTTCATTACTTGTTAAAAAAAAATCAGAGTTGATTGTCATCCTCTGGAACACCCACTTTTCCAAGGTCATATAAAACTTGAGCCTACCATCATGAAGGTTTTTGGCATTTGAGAGTTCCACTGCCCTCTTTTATTAAAATGCTAGTAGCACTCAAACAAACAAACAAAAAAACAACAAAAAAATGGGGCAGCTAGGGAAGCAGAGTGGGTAAAGCTCTGGCCCTGGATTCAGGAGTACCTGAGTTCAAATCCAGCCTCAGATATTTGATACTTACTAGCTGTGTGACCCTGGGCAAGTCACTTAACCCCCATTGCCCTGCAAAAACAAACAAAAAACCAAAAAAAATGCTAGTAGCACTAATGAAATGACTAACTGCCCACAAATTATGTTTCTCAAACTTTTTAAACACCATAGTGATCATAAATCTCAGGTAGCACTGTAATATTTGGGGTTTTCACCATCAATACAAAACCATTCACAAATAGAAACAACTAGAACACCTTGTCATCCATAGGAAATACTCCTTTGCCTTGGATGCTATACTATACTCCCTCTATGACAGTGGCAGACATCTTGATGAGCATGTCTCCCTGAATTATAGCTTGCTTGATTTTAATAATTTGTTGAAAGGAGCTATATCTAGTATATACTACAAGCTACCAATTTATGATATTACCATATGCATGGGAGATATCCATTTTTCTCTAAGATGTTAAAACATCAATTCATATTCTAAACCAGTATTCTCTTTATCTGCCAAATTCATGTCACTGGGAAGCTGATCAAGGCTTAGTTTTTTAGGCTATCTTGGTCTCTTTGTTACAGAATTTGATTTATAACAGTTAAATTACTATATGAAATTATTAGAATCAGTTTAATTATCTTTTCTTCTATCTATTTAACATGTTCCATCATTAATGACTTACTTAAATAGCATAGGTGGGAGTAGTGTTAATTGCACATTGTATCTTTTACTCAGTTTAATCTTTTTTCTACATTTTAAAAATCAATTCTGATTTTCTTTCTAATAAGCTGGTGGTTAGATTAGACCTAGACAACTGATTCCAGGGATGATTCCATGAATTTCTGGAGTACATTTACACAAAGGAAGTGAGATTTGGATGATAATTCAGAAAGTAGCCTGAGAAGGTGCACTGAGACAGGTAAGAAAAGCAAGATAGAGAAGTATAGAAACTCAGAGAGGAAAGAATATTCATCAAGAAAGGGTAGATAGGGGCATCTAGGTGATGCAGTAGATAAAGCACCGGCCCTGGATTCAGGGGGATCTGAGTTTGAATCCACTTGACACCAGCTATGTGACCCTGGGCAAGTCACTTAACTCTCATTGTCCTGGAAAAAAAAAGAAATGGTAGATAGGGGCAGCTAGGAGGCACAGTGGATAAAGCACTGGCCTTGGATTCAGGAGGACCTGAGTTCAAATGTGGCCTCAGACACTTGACACTATCTGTGTGACCCTGGGCAAGTCACTTAACCCTCATTGCCTCGCATGTAAAAAAAAAAAAAAGATAATGTTGAATGGTGTAGAAATTTTGATGGATATGGATTGAGTAAAGACTACTGGGGGAAGGGAATAAACATTTACATAGTTTCTACTATGTGCCAGGCACTGTACTAGGACCTTTACAAATATTATCTCATTTGATCTTCACAATAACTTATCCTCATTTTACAGGCAAGGAAACTGAGACAGACGGGGATAAGTGCATCTAGTTAATGTCTGAGGCCATATTTTAAGTTGGGTCTTCCTGACTACAGGACCAATGTGCTATATACTGAACCATATAGCTGCCTAGCTCCTCTCTTTTCTCTCCCCCTATTAGAGAGATCTGCTGGGCCCTTCAAATTTGGAGGGAGTACTCAAGTCACAGATGCATCAAAGTAAGTAGGATTTGACAGAATTAACTGCTTATTAAATGAAAAACAACCATGACCATGGCTAGAATAAATTTCATAACAGGATTTTTATTGGAGGAATTTAAAACTGAAAAGCAATCCCATTAAATTAAATGGAGCACTGGTAAAACAAAATAAGGAAAGAATAGTAGAAATAACATATTTATATAACAAGTTAAGATTTGCAAATGACTTTCTGCAAAACTGTTTTGTAAATCACATATTTTAAGTACTATTGTATTTTATTGATGAAGAAATGGAAACTCAGAAAAGTTAGGTGGCTTGTCCACACCTGGTATCAGAAATAGAGTCTGAAACTAGGTTACTGTCCTATTCAGTGTTCTTTGTACTAAAAATGCTGTTTCTAGGTTCTTTGCAACAATGTTCACTAATTAACTGGTATCTGATTGGAATAATTGGCACTTCTTTGGGGGGGAGCAATTCTTTTTTTTTCTTTTTTTTTTTTTTTGGTGAGGCAATTGGGGTTAAGTGACTTGCTCAGGGTCACACAGCTAGTAATTGTTAAGTGTTTGAGGCTGTATTTGAACTCAGGTCCTCCTGAATCCAGGGCCAGTGCTCTATCCACTGCACCACCTAGCTGCCTTGGGAGCAATTCTTAATATGTCATGTTTTTGTTTTGTTTTCACAGTATCAGAGAATAATTTCAGCAGCCATCTAGTTCAACCCAAAAGAATTCCTACTGAAACATAGCCAACTAGTGGTTATCTCTCCTCTGCTTGAAGGCTTCCAATGGACTCCCAAAGTGGTCCATTCCAATGTGAGATATCTCTAAGTATTAGGAAGCTATTCCTTATATTTTTGCCTAAATTTGCCTCTTTGTAATTCTTCTTTGGTTCTTTCCTTTACATGGCCAAACAGAAATTTGTTTGGACATAGAGGATAGAACTCTGTTCCACATGACAGCCTTTCGAATAGCTGAAGATAAATGTCATGCTCCCCTCTATCCCCTAAGGGTGCTATCTTCTAAACATCCTTCAACTTTCATATCATGACTCAATGCCCTTCAATATTCTGGTTTCCATCCTCTGGAAACTCTCTAGGATTTGTACACAACTCTTCAGATGTGGTCTGACCTAGTGCATGGTAGATTGGAGGGAATTACATCCTTATTCCTGGAAGTTATGTCTTCCTTTATATACAGCTTGAGATAGTATTCATTTATCAATCAGGTTTATTCAACCTGTTGTCTGCTCAACATCTTCAGGCAAACTGCTGACTATGCTGTTTAATCATGCCTCCCCCTTCTTACCCTGGTGAGGATGATTTTTGAACCCAAATATAATACTTGACATTTACCCTTGTTAAAGTACATCATATTAGATTGCAATAGCCAAGAATAAGCATTTATTAAGTGCCTATTAAATGCTAGACACTGTAATATGTGATTTAAAATATATTCTCTCATTTGATCCTTCAGTAACCCTGCAAAGTTCTATAATTATCACCATTTTACAGTTGAGAAAACCAAGACAAACAGGGATTAAGTAATTTGTCCAGAGTCACATAGCTAGTGAGTGTCTGAGATGAAATCTGAACTCAGTTCTTTCTGATTTCAGGCCTAGCATGCTATTTATTCTAGCGTCCTAAGGTTCAAGCTTATCAGGATCCTTCTATAGTCTGACTCTTGTCACCTCATGTATTAGCTGTCACTTTCAGTTTTTTTATTATTCTCAAATCTGGTAAGAATTGCATCCATACCTTTATTTAAGTTATTGATTAAAAAAATGTTACATAGCATAGTTCCAAACAAAAATCCCTGAACCACTCTATAGATGTTTTAGGGACAGTAAACCATTAGCTGATTCTTAGAGTCTTACCATATAACCAGAATGAATCCATTTAATTGTACTTTTGACTAATCTACTTTTCTCCATTTTTTTCAGCAAGAACAGTATGAAGTAGATTAATCAAACACTGCAAAAATCTAGGTGGACCTATTCTTTTTTGGGGGGTGGGGGGGCAATGAGGGTTAAGTGACTTACCCAGGGTCACACAGCTAGTAAGTGTCAAGTGTTTGAGGCCGGATTTGAACTCAGGTCCTCCTGAATCCAGGGCCAGTGCTTTACCCACTGAGCCACCTAGCTGCCCTAGGTGGACCTATTCTATAGCGTTCCCTGATCTACCAGTTTAATAACTGAAAAAAGGAAATGAGTTTAGTTTAGCATGACCTGTTTTTGATGAAGCTATACTGCCTCTTTTAAAAAAAATTAAATTGTGATATTGGTAACCCTCTCTGTAATTGACTTACAGGGTAAGCTGAGCTGAAATCATTGTACCTTTGTATGGTTCACATTTCCCCTTCCCAAATGGAAACAATAAACTCTCATACCTAAAAGGATCAAGGTGATAAATTTGAGACAGCTTACTATGGCTTTCCTTAAAGGGAATGGTAGTTATTTTTGAAGAGATATGACCAAAAGCATAGAGAAGAAATGCAATATAGGCTAATTAAGGTAATCGAACTAAAATACGCACTTTAATAATTCTGGATGTTTTTCTTAATATTTTTTCTCTAAAATGGATTAAATTAAAAATTTTAAAGATATTTATAGCCACTAATTATTTCTTAATATTTCATGTAAAAAAGATGAGAATTAACATGTGAAAATAATATTATCTTGGGTTCCTGAACTTTTGGTGCATACCCTTCTACCTTAAATTCACTTCCAAAGCATTGGGATGGCATGCATATTTCTAACTGCATCAGACAAAGAAAGTGCTAGTCTGTCATT
This sequence comes from Dromiciops gliroides, assembly GCF_019393635.1. Taxonomy (NCBI): domain Eukaryota; kingdom Metazoa; phylum Chordata; class Mammalia; order Microbiotheria; family Microbiotheriidae; genus Dromiciops; species Dromiciops gliroides. The sequence continues at coordinate 479,956,946 of NC_057861.1, forward strand.
TTGAACTATCCATAAAAAGCATGATTGACTGTTAAAGATATCTCTGGTTATATCTCTTAAAGGCCACTTAAAATCCAAGGTTATTCTGGAAATACCTTCACTGATAATTCATTTTCTTACATTTTTGCTGGGGGAAAAAACTGTCATGCCCTCAAGTTACATCTGCATTGCCTTGAATTCTAATGTTAACTACAGGGTATCCAAAATGGATCACAAAAGCTAAATTTTTTTTCTAATTTTGCTGTGTGCATAGATTATCCTAATCTTTCAACATTAAAAGTAATAAAAGTCAAATTTTTAAATCTTAAAATTGGACAAACATGACCGGGTGATGTCCATAATTTGCTCTATAACCTCATTGACATTTTCTCCAATATTAAATATGTACCTTTTAATGAATTGTGCAGCAGGTATACCATGATATGTTAATTTAAACCTCGTGGAAAGGGAAAATTAACTATAGATGATGATTTAAAAGCACTATGAAGCACATTTCTAGTTCTCCTCTCTAAAACAAGATCTTAAAACAGAAAATTTTAATATATGTGCAACCTTGTGCAACCCCAATAGTGTCTAATTCATTTATTCACCAAGCAGTATTTATTAACTGCCTACTACAATGTGGGCAATACTCTGTGCTAGGAATTTGGGATACAGAGAGAAGAGGCAAGCAAAATGATCCCTGCTGTTAAGGAATATATATTATATTGTGGTGGTATTAGTGGGAGTGATGAAAGTGGTTTATAACACATAACTAGAAAAATAAATACAATATAATTTGAAAAGGCAGAGAATACCAACAATCAGAGGAAACAGGAATGAATTTCTGTTGGAGGTAACACTGAAGGGGAATTTTGAAAGAAGTTAAAGATTTTAAGAGTAAGAAAGAAGCAGTGCATCATAGGCATATCAGACAGTCTGCACCAAGGCCCTGAAGTGTGGGATAGAATTCTGAGTTGGAGGAATAGCAAGTGGGTGACTCTGGCTGGAATAGAGATTGTGTATGGGAATGGAAGTCATGTGAAATGTCTATTAAGTTAGACTGGAATCAGATTTGGAGGAATTTTCAATTTCAAACTGAGGAATTTGTATTTTAAATCAGACCTGGAGGGAAGTGGCATTGGAAGCAAAGTAGCCTTAGGACTCAATTAGGAATCTATTATATAATAGCCCAGGTGAGAGTTGATGAGGATCTGAATTATATCTATGGCAATAGCTGAGTTAGAGAGAAGGGTATAAATGCAAATAATGTTGTGGAGGCAGAAATGACGAGTCTTAGACACTAATTGGCTACGGGACAAAAGAGAGTGAAGAGTTGAGAATATTTGCCATATGATATCAGAGTGAAATCCTCAAATGATTATTAGAGTCTGGATCCTACTGAGACTGTTAACAGCAGCATACTAACTATAGTAACAATTTGTAGTAACAAAACTAGTAGCAATCATGACATTAATTTTTATTAAGTCTGACACTAGTCTTCTAGGAACTGGCCATTTGCCCAAGGAATTTCCATCACTTCCTTTAATTTAGGCCACCTAAAAGTCAGCCAAGAAAAAAAAAATATGTGTGGTGCTTGCAGACTAAAATTCGATACAAAGCAAAGCTGTACAAGTATATTATGCAATCTGCTGTAAGTCTATCAACACACTTCAATAGTGCTGTGAGGAGGGGGAAAGAGACAGATTCTCTGCTTTAGTCTAGGCAATATTCCAGTGCATATTGCAGTTGCCTTAACTTCCTATGATTAAGTCCAAGGCTTAGGAAGGCACAGAATATATTTTGGTGGTCTAAGTGATTTTCATTCGTGTATTCCAGGAGGTTATAAATGAAGAATTCTGAAGCTTTCTGACTTTCCAGGAATGAAAAAGAAAGGACGGAATTTAATCTAGGTCAATGTGAAGGAAAAAGCCTTTAAGAGAAGTAACCAGAAGTATTGGCATCAGAAACTTGTTTTAATAACTTGAAATTCCCTATGGGGGGATAATACTGTGGAAATATAAGGAAAGGAGCATAGAAAGGTCCACTGTATGAATGTTTTTCTTGCCCAAAGAGTTAGTACTGTCACCAGACTACGCAAACAAGTTGAACTTATCTAGGAAGCAACATAACATAGAAAAATCGATAATTTTAAATGTCATTTAAACATATATCCAAGCAGGACTCCTCAGATAGAGGATCCTCTATATATTGTAGCTACTTTTCTATTTTGCCTCATCAACATCTGCAGTCCTGTGGAGATAGTGGCATTTAAAAAGAAACAGCAGGTGGTTAATAAATAGAAGCAGTTGAAAGGGATTTAACTTAAACCTCAGTAGGATGGTAAAGTACTTTAGGATAGTATCAAGTGAGAACAGCTGGAAATAACCTCATTTAAACAGCTGGAATTCTTCCTTAAAAAGAGATCAAACAACCTAGAGCAACCATCTTTGATATTTAACATATTACTTGGCCAAAAACAGATTTAAAATTAAACATTTCTGGAATTTAAGTTGTGAGCAGGAAAGGCCATTTGGTTTAATGACCCAATATTTCTGAATGACCCACCTTGAGATTTAGCAATAATATGTACCTCTAAGCATAAAGCTTTATACTCAGCAGAACAGAAAATAAACCACTCTTTTTCTCTATTAAAAGAACCTCAGAGTTAGTTTGCAATTCTCTAATGCTAGTTACTTTTTAAAAATTACTAGAGTAAATTATGAGATTAATGGATATGTACAAATAATTTAAATACTATAATTTATAGTACATCAGTCACAGGTTCTTGCCTATTTTTATATACTTCCATGAAATCTCATTGATCAAAAAAAGATCATTTATGGATACCCAAATAGAAATCATCCATGTTTATGGTGCAGGCAGATAGGTGGGGCAATGGAGGGAGCATTAGGCCTAGATTAAGGAAGATCTCTGTTTAAATCTGGCCTCTGACACACACACACCAGCTGTGTGACCCTGGGAAAGCCACTCAGTTTCCTCAACTGCAAAATGGGATAATAATAGAATCTACCTTTGTAGGATTGTTTTAAGGATCAAATGGAATAATATTTGTAAAGTGCCTGGAATATGATGTATAGGCTCTTTTTTGATCACTGTTTTCAGGTAGTTTTAGGGAGTTACTTTCTTCAGTCAGCTTTTGTACCTTCTTTTCCATTTGGTTTAATCAGCTTTTCAAGGCATTTTTTTCCTCATTGGATTTTTATATCTTTTTTTTTACCATTTGGCCTAGTCTGTTTTTAAGATGTTTTTTATTTAGTATTTTTATGTCTCCTTTACCAAGCTGTTGACTTTTTTCCCCATAATTTTCTTGCATCACTCTTATTTCTCTTCCCATTTTTTCCTCTACCCCTCTTACTTTATTTTCAAAGTCCTTTTTGAGCCCTTCCATGGTCTGAGACCAATTTGTATTTTTCTTGGAGGCTTTGGATGTAGGAGCTTTGACTTTGCTATCTTCTTCTGAGTATGTTTTTTATCTTCCTTCTCATCATAGTAACTTTCTATGATCAGATTTTTTTCTGTTGTTTGCTCATTTCCTCAGTGTATTTCTTGACTTTTAACTATTTGTTAAAGTAGGGCTTTGCTTCCAGGGTAGAGGGTGCACTGTCATAAGCTTTTAGGGGTTTTGTTCAGCTATTTTCAGAGAGTCTTCTAGAGACCTGTAAGTTTTCAGTTCTTCCAAGGTGGTATGATTTAAGGAGAGGTATGTTTACTACTTTCCTGGCCTGTGCTCTGGTCTGTGAATGACCACGCTTTTCTACCCTGGAACTGTAAGGAGAGTACAGGCTCCACTGCGGCCACAGGTTCTGGTATGCTAGTGCTCTTCCCCACCCTGGGACTGCCACCTGGATACAAGTATGGGCAAAGCAATATAATTTTGCTTCACTGTTAACAAAAAGACCCCTGTAATATCCTTCTGGCCAATTGCTCAACCCCCTTACTGTCTGTGGGCTAAGAATTCCAGAAGCAGTCAGTGGCTCCCAAGAGCTGTTCCTGGTTTGCTGGGGCAAGGTTTGCACTGACTGTGACTATAATAGTTGTGACTGTGCGGTGCAGCCTGTAATGAATTGCACTACACTATCACCTGGGTGCAAGAGACTTTTCCTACTGACCTTCTAAGTTGTTTTGGGATGGAAAATTATTTCACCCCCTGTCCTTTTGTGGGTTCTGCTTCTCCAGTAATTGTCTTATGGCATTTGGAAGGGTCTTGGGGAGAGCTCAGATGAATCATTGACTTTCCTCTACCACCTTGGCTATGCCTCCTATAAAGTGCTTAGCACATAGTAAATACATAATAAATGCTTGTTTCCTTCTTTCCTCTGAAAATCTGGAGAACTCAGAATTGCCAAGTATATTACAATCTGTAAACCTAAGCTATAGCCTGGCAAATTCATTCTGCTTTTTCTACTCTTGCTCTTACCTCAATACTGTTCCTCAGTATAGGTCCCTAGATGGTGTTAATTTTCTCATCCCTTAAAAGCCTGGGAAAGAGGAGATCAGAGTCACAACTGACAGGCATTATTTTCTTTACACGGGTCAGCATAGCTGCTGCTTTTCCATCAGAAGGTGCTTATTTTTGGTCCCCAAGGCATGTTAATTTGGAATTAAGCCTGAAGCTCAATCTAAGTATAATGGGAATACCTCACAGTATATTAAAAGGCTTCCCATGAATGTATGCAGTTTAAATGCACATGCATATAATTAACGAGACACATTACCAGCAGGAGATACTAATTTGGAATGAGACACAAAAGGCTAGGATGTGCTTAGAATGATAAGGATAGAGATAGGACCTAAGAATTCATTTATATAGGGACTACTCATGTAAAGGAATTAATTTATATAGGGAATGATTTCATTTATGATTTCATCCACATAGGGAATGCCCACATAAAGAAATTCCCTCTATCAATTCATGTCAGCACCTTTTCTGAAACACAATCTTAAAGAGTTGTCTAACATAATGAGAGGCTAAGTAACATGGACAATTATGTGTCAGAGATCAAATTTGAACCCAGGTCTTGTGGTTCTTCTGGACAGCTTTCTACCTTGCTATGTGATGGTGTCTTATGTCAAGAAGTGGATATTTAAGTTAAAATGCTTACACAATGATAAAAAAAACTTCATGCTTTCTACTATTTTCATTTACATTTAAAATCCCTGAATATATATTCTTTTTTTTTTTGCTGGGCAATTGGGGTTAAGTGACTTGCCCAGGGTCACACAGCTAGTAAGTGTTAAGTGTCTGAGGCTGGATTTGAACTCAGGTACTCCTGAATCCAGGGCCGGTGCTCTATCTACTGCACCACCTAGCTGTCCCCCAAATATATATTCTAATGAAAATGGAAAGAGGCAATTACAAAGAATAAAGGCAACTGATCTGTGAAACACAAAATAGCTCTTTGCATTCATGTTAAGAGTATTTCTAGAACACAAGAAATAATAGGGCCTCATAGTATCTGATTAAAAAAAAACTTTTCTATTTAGAATATATGCTTATTGTCAAAAAACTGACAAACATAAATATGGAATCATGAACAGAAGGAAAAATACAACCAACTAATATGAATGGAGAGGAATCATAGCTTGACATTTTGGTGCTGAAATAGTCCATTTATTCATCTTTCTCTCAAAACATTTTCTCTTTATATTTCCCTAGAGCATGAATGAATTCTTTCTATTCCAAACCATAACAAGCACATTAGTAGGAATCATAACTAAAGTATTTGAGTTAAAGTTTTGGGTTTTTTTCTCTACCAGTGTAACCATGAATATGACAAATGCCAAGACTTGATGCCTTCAGGAAAAAAAATACTGATTATTTTTTCCTTCTAAATTCAGGTGTGTGCACAAGAGGCTAAACACTTGAACAAATTCTTCTGGTTATTTTTAAACCACTATTACAAAGGTGGATATTCTTGAGCATAATCTCAGCAACACACATATCTAGTCAATCAGATTTTCTATGAATTAATTAATTTGTTAAGGAATCATGAATTTATCCCTTTTATTAAGAAATACAAAAATATATTCCCTCTCTGCACCTTCCCTGCTCCTGCCCCAAATATAGCTGTATTTTGGAAATCATGCCCAATATTGTAATAATTCTTCTGTTTCACTGAGTATGTACTCTATTCTTTTTTTTCCTTTTTTGCAGGGCAATGAGGGTTAAGTGACCTTCCCAGGGTCACACAGCTAGTAAGTATCAAGTGTCTGAGGCTGGATTTGAACTCAGGTCCTCCTGAATTCAAGGCTGGTGCTTTATCCAGTGCACCACCTAACTGCCCCCTGTACTCTATTCTAATTTGTGAACCAAATATGGAGTAAATCTCAAAATCAAACACTAGATATTAAATTGTTTACCATTTGATTAAAAAATATGATAGGAATTTCACTGAAATAAGAATAACTATTTAATTGTTGTGTATCTCCTTCCAAATCTATACACCCAGTACATAGTCTTTGCTAGATGGCACAGTGGATAGAGGGCCTGGCTAAAGTCAGGAAGACTCATCTTCCTGAGTTCAAAGCTGGCCTCAGACACTTACTACCTGTGTGACCCTGGGAAAGTCACTCAACCCTGTTTGCCTTAGTTCCTCATCTGTAAAATGAGCTGGAGAAAGAAATGGCAAACCACTCCAGTATCTTTGCCAAGAAAATCACAGATGGGGTTGTGAAGAGTCAGATATGACACAACAAAAACCATATATGTGTGTGTGAACAAGCACGTGTGAATGTGTATATATATATATATATATATATATGTGTGTGTGTGTGTGTGTATGTGTGTGTGTGTGTCTCTGTATGTGTATGCACACACACACACACACACACACACACACACCTTGAACCTAAACCAAGGAGCTTTCGTGGTCATGAAGAGTCAGACACGACTGAACAACAACAATAAGTAGCCTTTGCTGTTTGTTTTTTAATTTAGTTTGTCACTGTTTACTTTTTTTTCTGGTTCTACTAACCTTTATTTTCATCACTGTATATGTCTTTCCATATTTTTTGTATTCTTCCCATTTGCTATTTTTGTAGTTCAGTAGTATTTCATTCCAATAACATACAAATATTTATTGAATCATTCTTTATAAAAATGAGATTCCACTTTTTCACAGTTAAAAGAAAAGTAGCCTTATTTAGGAAATGTTAATACTTTTTTTTTTAATATGTCAAAGTATACCTCTCATCTCTTCTTCCTTTCACTAAAATTGATACCCTTTGAGCCTTGTTCTATGATCAGGATGACTTTGCATCAGCTTAGTATATAACTTTTAACCATTAGTTAAGAACTTTATTACTTTTCATCTAGACAGTTGGAACAGGATCCTAATCAGTTTTTACCTCACACTTCTCTTCTCTCCAATCAGTCCTTCACCCAGCTGTCAAAAGGAGTTTCTTAAAATACAAATCAGTCAATGTCACTCCCCTACTCAATAAACTATAGTGGCTCCTTGCTCCCTCCAGGATCAAATATACTCCTCTGGCATTTAAATCTCTTCCAGCCTTCTTGGACATTATTCCTTTCCATGTTCACAGTGGTCGAGCCTTCCTGCTGCTCCTCATAAATAGAATTCTATTTCCCACTCCTGTGCCTTTTGTATTGGCTGTCCCCCATGGCTGTAACATACTTCTCATCAACATCAATTTTTTAAAGGCTCACTAGAAGTATCACCTTGTACATGAGATCTTTCCTGATGCCACATTTGATAGTAACTTTCCCCAAAATAACCAGTCATCTTTCCTTCCTTCTTTCTTTCCTTCCTTCCTTCCTTTCTTCCTTCTTTCCTTCTTCTCTCTCCTTGCCTCCTTCCTTCCTTTCAGCCTTCCTTCTTTATTTATCATCTATCTATAACAAATCTATGTATGTATGTATGTATGTATCTATTTCTCTATCTATCCATATTTTCTCCTATAGGTAGATTGCAAGCTTCTAAAGGAAATGGATTGCAGAGTGACTGGCACACAGTAGATGCTTAGAAAATGTTTATAAAAAATTAAATGAAAAATTAAAAAAAAAAAGAAAATGTTTGAGGGGCAGCTAGGTGGCACAGTGGGTAGAGCACTGGCCCTGGAGTCAGAAGGATCTGAGTTCAAATCCGGCCTCAGACTCTTGACACTTACTAGCTGTGTGACCCTGGGCAAGTCACTTAATCTCAATTGCCTGAACAAAAAAAAAGAAGAAGAAAAAGAAAATAAAATGTTTGTGATTAAAATGCACAAACAAACCAATAGTATTCAAATGACTTGTTTTTTTTTTTTACCCTAATCTATTTAACCAATGTAAAATCAAGCCTGACAAAGAAAGCACATCCTGTCTAACAGTAGAGCTAGGGCCTAGACCATGTCTAAGATGTTGAGTGGATTTTCTCTCCTAGCTGGTAAATTGGGTGGGGTATGGAATGCCAAGGCTTTGGACATGGGTTGAAGCGATTAATCAAAAGTGGCCTGGTGGCAAAGGGCAGGTTACTCCATCTAAGAAATGTTAATTGGTCTACTTCCTTATTCTTTCCTCCTTCAAGTACATTCTAGAATTGAATTCCTCAGTGTGTAAGGTACACATATTGCTTTTTAATTCTCTCTCTACCCCTCTAAAGCAAAAGTACTGACATCCGTGGAACCTCAGGGGGTCTGTGGAAAGATTTCAATGGGTCCATAAACTTGGATGGGAAAAATTACATCTTTATTTCAATAACCTATAACTGAAATTTAATATTTCCATCAATGATGAATAGACAACAAACTATTATTCTGAGGAAGCATTCATAATTTCACCATACTGCCAGAGGTTGAATGCAAAAAATGTTTAAAAAATTCCTGTTCTAAAGGGTATAAAAAGTAAAAGCATTGTATGCTCATTTATCTAGTCCATTGGTGACTAGGTTATAGTTCTATCCTATGCTTCCCTCCAACCCATCTACTGCATTTTCTCAAAGGATCTTCATAGGATCTGGAGAGCCCCATTTATAGAACTTTTAATTCATGAAGGAGGCAAAATAATGTTGCTTCAGCAGCTTTGAGTCCAGAGTCAAAGGCTCTGTTCAGCCTCCAAACATTTCCACTTAGCACCTGTCCATCCTCAGGCTGGTCCCTTATTCTTCTGAATCTGAGTTCCTAAGTAAAAGTTCCTAAGCAAATTTTGGGACTCTGACTCTAGGAGTAGGAAGGGCTCTTTTGTTTTGTTTTGTTTTTTGGTGAGGCAATTGGGTTTAAGTGACTTTCCCAGGGTCACACAGCTAGTAAGTGTTAAGTGTCTGTGGCCAGATTTGAACTCAGGTACTCCTGAATCCAGAGCCAGTGCTCTATCCACTGTGCCAACTAGCTGCCCCTAGGAAGGGCTCTTAAAAGCCTTACCTTTGACTGGAAATAGAGAAGTCTCTTGATGTACCCACTTCTCCCAAACAAAATCTGTTTTAAGGTCCCTGTTGTAATCTCTCCCTTTTTGGGGAAATGCACCCTGACAACATAATTACCCTCATGGGCAGGATCCAACTCTGACTCTCGACAACCCCACCTACCATGTTCTGAAATCTGTAACTCTTACCCTCTTCTCCCAAAGTCCCCCAATTAGGTAAAGAAACCAAAAATTCTTAGCTAATGCCCCTTTCTAGCTTAGGTGAATATGAATCACCATTCACTCTACCTCCCTGTGCATTATCTGAAAACCATCCTTTGTACTTTCCCTGTCTCCAAAATATTGGTGCCTTAGTAAGGAAATTCTGGGAGTTTGCATCTACAAATTATTAATTCATTTCTACCCCCTCCTTCTCTTCCCTACTTGTGACACCCCTCCCCTTAAAATTTTCCTCAGCTGCTCTTTAGAACATAAAGGAAAGGTGATTTAAAGGAATGGCTCAATGAATAACAATGAGTAGACCCTGACAGGCTGAGGCACACAGATATCACAGGGCCATGCTGAGTAAGGTGTGGACCTTGGAGGCCCATTAGATGGAAGATAAGAAACACAATAAAAAAAAAAGCACCTGAATGCCACATTTCAGTAATTCATACAAGAAAGTTGCCTGGAGGGGTTAAGAAAAAGTCATTAATGCTAGATTCAATCTGATGAGTCTGCAGTGAGACCTGCTGTTATTTTTTCCTGTAATATTTGCCTCATGGGGAGTTGTATAGCCTCTCCTCCTCTTGTTTTAATTACTTTATTTGTCATGCTTCATATTATTTTATTTCGTGGGAGGCGGGGGTAGGAAACAAGGAACAGACACAACCTTTTACTTAAAAAGTATACCATCAATTCTTAATAAGACAGATTAGAATATGGTTCAATTTAAAATATCAATTTCCCTTTTGCAAATTACTTTATTATTTATAAAAATCATGACTTTTTGCTAACTACATAATTTGGAGAGGTTCTTACTTTATACAATCAGACAAGTATAATGAAGGTAAACTTTTTTTAAGGCAATTCCAAACATTGATCTGTTTTTTATGCAAGTATTTTCTACCCTATAGAATGTGAACCAGGGCAGTTAGGTGGCACAGTGGATAGAGCACCGGCCCTGGATTCAGGAGGACCTGAGTTCAAATCCGGATTCAGACACTTAACAATCACTAGCTGTGTGACCCTAGGCAAGTCACTTAACCCCAATTGCCTCACCAAAAAAACAAAAAACAAACAAACAAAAAGAATGTGAACCAATGGGGCCAAAGAAGTTTTTGCCCTGCATCTGTAAAATAGCTCTAATCATCTTGTCAGATAACTGTATAATAAACATACTTCCTATAGACTGAATAAGTGACATGTTTAGCCCAGAAACTAGCATATAGTAGGTATTAGATAAGTTCTCGTTGGTTGATTTATACAGATATTACTACTTTTCAAATACATGTATAGACTATTGATATAGCCTGCTGGTTGGTCTTTTCCTGCTCTAGTTTATCAAACTGTCAAACTGTTTGTTCTTCCTAAACACAGATCTGACCATGCTATACTCTCCTCCTCCACTATTCCCCACTCAATAAACTTCAGTGGCTTTCCATTACTTATAGGATCAAATATAAAATTCTCAGTTTGAATTTTGAATCCTTTCATAATCTGGTCTCTTTTTATCTTCCTAGTCTTCTTATGCCCTACTGTCTCTCCATGTATTCTGTGATCCACTGACACCGGCTTCCTTGCTTTTTCTCCCAAAAGATGCTCCTTTTCCTGACTGCACTTTCATTGACAGTCCTCCATGACTGGAACTCTATCTTCTTACTTATGCGTCCTGGCTTCCCTGGCTTTCTTCAAGTTTTGGCTAAAGTCCCACCCATGTAAGAAACTCTGTCCAGTTGTCCTTAATATTAATACCTTCCCTCTGAGAGTATCTCCAAGTAAGCCTATTATATATCTTATTTCTACTTAGCTGTTTACATATTGTCTCTCTTGTTAACTCTGAGAACAGGGACTGGTTTTTGCCTTTCTTTGTTTCCCTAGCATTTCATACAGTAACTCACACATGGTAGATGCTTAACTTTGTTTATAAAATGCAAATTTATTTAAGAGCATTATTAAATTCATAATATTTTTGTCATGTAATTTCTAAATTGATAAATACTAATAGTATGAAGAGAACGTAGTTGTACATGAAAATTTTGCATTTAAAAAATTATCCCCATACTAAAAGTTTGCTGTCTTCTGGTTTATGCTAACAAGGTATAACCATAGTATATCACAAGAGAAAGAAAATGTTTCTTTTCTAGAAAATAAAACAAAACAAAACAAAATACTACTTCTATCATTTTAGTATTTAAGTAGCATGAATGTAATTGTGACTTGTGAATCATGTGGTTGAATATAAATTACACATAATAAATTTTTGGCCTTACCAATAACTTTCAGTGGAAGAAGGCATATTACATCCAAACAGTAGCATGTGATGGACAGTATCCATGCTGGCATGAGGCTTGAAATCAACTAGGAGACAAAATGAAAAATGGACACGAATGAACCATATCCTTGAATCACCATAGCAATATGATGAAGACATTACAATTCTCTCATTATATGGTTCCTAGCAGTGTGAAATATTTGGGTTTCCTATAATCAGTAAAACTCAATAGTTTGATATAACAGGATAATAAACTATGAAACAGCAAAGAACAGAGGATCATTGGCCTCCAAGGTCTCTATATGAAGTCATTTTTCAGCATATAAAAGGCAAGCTATTTTTAAAGGAACAGCAATAATACAGTACTGCTATCTACACAACCTTTTCTTTGATAATGGTTTCCCTGTCAGGTCGCCATATAGTGCTGAATGACATAAAACTATATTCTATGAAAATAAAACACTACAGTGAAATAGAACCAAAAATGAATGGTTAAAACCCCATCAGTGAGACTAAGACAACATATATGATATTTTCATTTAACTATAAATCACTGGGATATACTTAGAAGTGAAACACACACATATATGATATCAATATATATGCATAGATGTGTATGCACATTTATGCATATATATTTGTATATATCTATACATGTACATATGTATGTGCCTATACACACAATAGGATCTAGAACTAGAAGAAATCTTAGAAACCAAGTCTAATCAAATCAGTTTATAGATGAGCAAATTAAGGTACAGAGAAATAAAGTGATTTTCTCAAGGTCATATGTAGTAAGCAATAATCAGAAATCATCTCCCAGTCTTCTTAATCCATATTCTTTACCCACTCTATGATGTCATACAAACTCCAGATGAATAAGAATATGAAGGGTACTCAGTCTCAAATACTCAAGAATCAAATTATTTTCCTGGATAAGTATTCTGTATTTTGCTTTGAAAGATGATTGAAACATTTATTGAATCTTATTTCTTATTAGTTCTCTTCAAAGTGAAGAAATGAAAGATATATATATAGATATAGATATACACATACAAATATGTGTATGTATGTGTGTACATGGGTATATATAGGTGTGTATACATACATACATACATACATACATACATACATACATACATATATATAAATATAAAACCTTGGAGAATTACAACAGAGAAAATTATAAAAAGTTGTTAATGTTGTTAATTCAATCTGATGAGTCTTCACTGAGACCTGCTTTTATTTTTTTCTCTATTATTTGCCTCACGGCATAAGGGGCAACCAGTGAAAATGCTCAGTCAGAAAATGCCATGCTCATGTGAAGAATAGCAAACAGTCCAGTATCACTGTATCATAGAGTACATGTAGAGGAGTAAGGTGTAGGAAGACTAGAAAGGTAAGAAGGGGCCATGTTATGAAGGGCTTTGAACAACAGACAAAATTTGATATTTGATTGTGCCACTAGTAGGGAGCTGCTGGAGTTTACTGAATGGAAGCTGATATGATCAGACCTGAATCTAGAAAGATCATGGTTAATGGGCATGACCTGGAAGATGATCCACCAAAGGAAACAGAGGAGTGATCAGATTGGTAGGAGAAACAGAAAGTGTCACAACAACCTAGAGAAAAGAAAGTATCAAAGAGAAAAGGGTGACCAAGAATGTCAAAGGTTGCAGAGAAAATTCTGATGAGGAATGAGAAAAGGACACAAGATTTGGAAATTAAGAGATCACTGGTAACTTTGCAGAGAGCAGAGAAGTTCCAGTCGAATCATAAAGTCAGAAGCCAGATAGCAAGAAGAGGAAGGGGAGTAGAAGCCTTTACTGTAGATAGCCTTCTCAAGTTTAGGTGTAAAAGGAAGAAGAGATATGAGATGATTTCTAGAGGGATGAACAGATCAAATTAAATTCAATTCAGTAAATATTTATTAAGCACCTAATATGTGCCAGACACCATGTTAAGTGTCTGGGATATAAATAAGAAGAAAGTCTCTTCCTTCAACAGGAAAATTATTAGTGAGAGAGCAGGGATGATGGAGAAGGCAATCTGCTGAAGACAGAATGGAATGAGATCTCTTGTATTATAGAGTGGTTTGCCTTGGCAATGAGAAAGGCTACCACTTTAAATGAAACTGAGGTGAAAGAGAAAGTAGCAGAAGGATTCTGAGTGATGTGAGATAAAGAATAGGGGAGATAAGGAAGCTTTTTTCTGTAAATCATGAGACAACATTCTCAGATGAGAGGGTGATGATAGGCGGAGCCACAAGAGGTTTCAGGAGGGATAAAAAGGTTTGGGAAAGCTTTTGTGGTGGACTACTAGGCAGGTATAAAAGGACTAAATTGATTTAGTGTAGGATCAATTGAGATTATGTCATATAAACTTGAAGGGGTCTCCATCAGCATGGTATCATGATTTTCTCCAGTTTCATTCAGCATCATTTGAGTAGGAGTGGAGGTAGTGATGGTGGAAATAATCCAAGACTGAGGTTTGGAAGTAAGCAAGAGCTTCTATAGAATAAAAGGACAAGAGACTCAAGAGAAGAAGACAGTATCAAGTTGAACTTGTGTACCACGGGGTCCAGATGGGGAAGGGTCGGATTTCATCTGGAGTACTGTCTTTGGTTCTGGGCACTGTGCTTTAGAAAGGATATTGATAAAATGGAGGTATGACTTGAATCCAGTTCTTCTTGACTCCAAGGCTGACTGCTTATCTAGTACTCAATGCTGTGTCTCACATCATGGAAGATATTAGGTAAATATTGACTGAATTTAAAATTAAAAAAAAAGTCAGTAGGTTTAGTCTGCCATGAAATGGAAGGGTTAACCATTTTATTAGCTACTCTATATGATTAAATGCAGGTTTCTAAAGAAGGAATTGATTCAATAAAGGTGTTTGAAATGATACTGAACTGAACTCTGAGAATGTAAAATAACACTTCAAAAACCAGGAGAAAGGCCTTTAGTATTTGAGGCACATCTATGACAAGTTTCTTACATGATTTATGGCAATGAGATGGATAGGAATTTTGCGGATTTTAAGGGCTCTCTAATCAGACAGGCTCTGAACTAGATTAAAATGAATGTTTGACATAGAGTTAATGCTCATAATTTGAGAAACCAGCTCCATCCATCCATTACAAATGCATGATCCAGTTATTAGATTTCTGGCATCTTTACTCTGCGAGCCAATAGATTTCATAGTAGACACCCACAACCAAAGAACCGGGAGTGTTCTTAGTAAAGGTTTGGCAGGACTAGCTGATTTATTGAAAATCTAAAAAGAAAGTAAAAGTAAACTCAGAAGAGGGCTTAGCCCTGTTGAAGACACAGGTGGCACTAAGGAGGCTGAACAAAGAACAGTATACCAGGCAGGGTCATAGTGCAAACTGAGATCAAGAAATACCTCTAATAAAAAGAAATTTCCAGACATCATTCAAAGGCAACCACTGACTATTAACAAAGTCACCCACATTCTTTGTTTTATTTGAGTCCAATACTAAGTATAAAGTATACTCTTTTTTCCCCCTTTCTCCCTTTTCCAACTTATTCTCAAGCCTGGTTTTCCCCCTAAGGCTTCTTCAGAGAAAATTTTATTTCTTCCATCCCTTTTTAAGTGGTTGATTTCCTAGAGCTCACAGAGGAAGCAAGATGAGTATATTTTCTTTTCCTCTACTGTGCCATCAGTCATTTGCCTTGAAAGGTCTTTCTCACGGGACCACATGAAAACCAGATTTGGGAGCTAATTAAGATCTGTGTTTTCACTATTTAATCTTATTGCCTCAATTTCAAATGTGTTAGTTTGTTTCTTTGTTTTGATGTAGCTGAAGCTATTGAATCTTTACCAGTTAATTTTCAAAATTACCTTGGATCTTGGATACATAATATTATCATTCATTCAAAGTATATTTTCTTAAAGAAAGGAATACTGTTTTCTAAATATACTAGTCTTTTCAATTGCATGAGGAAACTGAAATGCTGGCTAGCTTTTGCATGGCAATCAAGCTACTGGGTTCTACTAGTCTTGGTATATATAAGTGTACTTTTTAAAATGGTGTCATAGAGTCTAGAATCCTGACTCATCACTAGTAGGTTTCCATGTAATTTTTTTTTTTTGGTGATGCAATTGGGGTTAAGTGACTTGCCCAGGGTCACACTAGTAAGTGTTAAGTGTCTGTGGCCGGATTTGAACTCAGGTCCTCCTGACTCCAGGGCCGGTACTCTCTCCACTGTGCCACCTAGCTGCCCCGCCATGAAATTCTTTTCTTTTTCTTTTTCTTTTTTTTGGTAGGCAATGGGGGTTAAGTGACTTGCCCAGGGTCACACAGCTACTGTCTGAGGCTGGATTTGAACTCAGGTCCTCCTGACTCCAGGGCCGGTACTCTCTCCACTGTGCCACCTAGCTGCCCCGCCATGAAATTCTTTTCTTTTTCTTTTTTTTTTTTTTGGTAGGCAATGGGGGTTAAGTGACTTGCCCAGGGTCACACAGCTACTGTCTGAGGCCGGATTTGAACTCAGGTCCTCCTGACTCCAAGACTGGTGCTTTATCCACTGTGCTACCTAGCTGCCCCTCTCCATGTAATTCTTAATCCTTTCTCAAAGAATTTAATAACTAGGTCTTGATCTTCCTCTCCATCCCAATAATTTCTTTATATGTAGGTACTTGCAATGTGTTCTTGAACACTATAACCTCTCAGTTCATCAGCCTCCTCAACTCCATGACTTCCATTTTCCTTCCAATTTAGCTAAACACAGCAATGTCATATTTCCTGACCATCATGTGCAACTGTTTTACCTCAAGGATTCATGACCCCTCTGATCACATATTCCTATCCTTCTGTGATGTTTAAAAAATGTAATGTGTGGTCACCTTATTCCTGTCCCTAGTGTAGGGAAAATTAACTAGGGTTTACTTATAAATTAGAAGCTTTAGCACCAGTTTTGGGCATTAAGCATTTATTAAAGCATACCAAGTGTTAGTAAAAAGAGAACACTTAACTCAGAAAATTAAGAAAAGGCTTATCTAGCCTAGAGTTCCAGCCTGGCCTGGTTCTTCCTCTAGTCCTCCTCCACCAGTCTGTTAGAGAGCCAAACTGACTGAGGAAACTCTCTCAGCGTCTTGAGGAGAGGCCATCCTTACACACTGCTTCAAGCTAATTGGCTAGTATCACCCAAATTCATTGGTTCACTGGACTTGAGGGTGGTCCTGTGTTAAGGTCAGAGTCTACACCACCTGCGATCCAGGTATGTGTGGTTTCAATCAAGTCAACTTCAAGTGATTCAATCAGCAGAGTCAGTCAACCCAATCAATCCAAATCAATCCCCTCAAGCTGGGGCCTTTGGGAGTTTGCAAAAGCCATTATTTTCTCACACTTCAATCATTCCTTCCTTCCTCTAGAGTCTCTTTGTACTCAACACTGCCCAACTCTTTTTCTTCCTATTTCTTATCTTTGCTTTGGCATCTCTTTCTTCATAATCTTGAAGCTAACTGAGCAATTCAATTATACCCTCTCAGCTGTACCTGAGCCCTTTGTTCCTTTGGCTTATCACTAGTTCAGAAATGCCTCCCACCCATGTAAAGAATATATTTCTATTCATATCCTGTCATTGTAAACCAGTAAAATCTCAATAGCTCAAGTCACTGGCCCTGGAGTCAGGAGGACCTGAGTTCAAGTCTCACCTCAGATACTTCAGACATTTTTTTTGGTGAGGCAATTGGGGTTAAGTGGCTTGCCCAGGGTCACACAGCTAGTAAGTGTCAAGGGTCTGGGGCCAGATTTGAACTCAGGTCCTCCTTAATCCAGGGCCAGTGCTCTTATCCACTGTGCCACCTAGCTGCCCCAGGCTTAATTTATTTTTAAGAGGATTTCTGGTTTTCTGGGATTTGACTCTTCAACAGAGACTCAAGCTGGGTGGGAATTGTTTATGTTTCCCATCTTTAATCTCAATTGCATATTCCATACCCACTAATTCATTTCAGGGGAGCTCTGTGACAGAAGCCCCATTTGAAATGATTGCATCTGATTTCTTGCAATCTCTTCTTGGGCACTCAACATGCTTTGCATCTGCTGTGCAAATGAATCTAAGACAACACAAAACTAAACCAGGGAAGTAGAAAGGGGACAAGGGCACTGTTTTTCCCATCTGATCACATTTCTGGGCATCTAAAGCATCTGAGCCTTTCTAGGCTCTCCTCTTACAGCATTTTACTGATCTTTAAAACTCTAAAATGTATCTCTTTCTCTCCATTCATTCTCCAACACTCTAGTCCTTACATTTTGCCTCTACTGTCGAAGTAACTTTCTAATATATTTTCCTGCTTCTATTCTTTTCCCTCTCTAATTCGCCCTCCACACAGTGGTCAAACTTAAAACACAAATCTGATCACATCACTCCCTTATTGCCAAATCTTCATTGTGTCCCTTTTGCCACTGGCATAAAACAGAAACTCTTCTGGTATTTAAAGCTTTCCAAAATATTGTTCCCACCCACTGTTTTAGTCTTTATGTTAGTTCTTTTATGTATTCTCTTTTCCAGTAAAACTGATCTGCTAGCTGTTCTCCATACTATAAATCCCATTTCCTGCCTACATTCCTTTGTACAAGTGGTCCCCTATGTCTAGAAAATCCTCTCTTCCTGATTTCTGCCCCATAGATTCTCACGCTTCCTTCAAGGCACAGCCTAGATTCCTCTAGGGGTTAGTGCTTTATCTTTCTTGAAGTTATTTGGTGTAAGGGGTTAAAATTCTGGCTAGTCCGTCTAAAATATCTAATGAGTGATCGCCAATAAATTATAAGCTTTAGCAAGAGTTAGACTTTTAAGAATATATTAAGGAGAATAAGAATTTGTTGAAGAGAAAGAGAAAGGCCTAGATTCATCTACCTATTAAAGGGAGAGCACATTTCTAGCTCCCTTCTCCACCCAAGTCTTGAGGAAAGAGTGGGAGAGAGCCAGCCTCGACCCCTCTTCCACCCACAAGCCAACATCACTTCCTGATGCCAAAGTAAAGCTGCATGGCCTTGCCCTCAGAGGCCTTCTCCTCATGGTGAAGCTTTCCTACAGTAAATCTCCAGCAGGTGGCATCATTCCAGTCGTTACATTGGTATTACATTGCATGGAGAGTGGCTCAAAGCCCAGAAAACTCAGGGCTGTCCAATTAATCAACAGGCATTTATTAAGTGCCCACTATATACCAGGAAGCATGGTAGCACTGGAGATAGAAAAACAAAAGTCAAACAGCCTACATCAAGGAGCT
Organism: Dromiciops gliroides; assembly: GCF_019393635.1. Taxonomy (NCBI): domain Eukaryota; kingdom Metazoa; phylum Chordata; class Mammalia; order Microbiotheria; family Microbiotheriidae; genus Dromiciops; species Dromiciops gliroides. The sequence continues at coordinate 479,976,034 of NC_057861.1, forward strand.
TACATACAGAAAGAATGGTCAGAGAAGTAGGAGAAGAAGCCAGAGAGCTGAGTGTCACAGAAGTGAATGAAAGAGAGAAATTTTAAGGGGAGCATAAGCAAACACTTGGCATTGTCTACTTATAGCTTAGTCATTTTTTAGTTGTACTTGACTTTCCATGACCCCCTTTGCATTTTACAGATGAGGAAACTGAGGCAAATAGGGTTAAGTGGCTTGCCTAAGGTTACACAGCTAGTAAGTGTCTGAGGCCATACTTGAACCCTGGTCTTCCTGAAACCAGGCCTGGCACTCTATCCGCTGTGCTACCTAGTTGTCCTTCATTGGCTAATATATGAACTTAAAATACCAACAGATGTGAAAAATTAAGTTCTCCAAAAAGAATAGAAATAAAGGTAACAGAAATAGCTATATTTAGCCATAGCATTTCAAAATCAAGTTTTCTTGGAATGAATTCTATCATTCATTAGGATGGATTCTCTAAGTTATAATTGTATTAATGGCATCAACTCTCAAAGGATTTGAACATTTAGGCCACATTTCTAGAATCCCACAGAATTCTAAGATAAAGTCTCCTAGTTTTGTACTCTGAAGTAACCTTGAAGTGATATAATTCAGGACCTGATTTATCTCTTTTGAGGGGTCTATAGCTTCTGCAATTGTGCTGGAGGTCAAAAAGAAAGCCATATAGGACAATTCTATAGAACCTTTGCATGTTCATGGTTGACCTGTTCAGCTGATGAATTTTGTGCTCTTAAACTCTGGATACTTCCTAACTTCTCTGTTGATAGTTTCTCTGTTTTCCTCTTTTTTATGTTTTATTCAATGCTTGGATTAGTGATACATATATACCAAACTCCTCCTTCCTTTTTCTTCATAAAAAGAAACAAATCAGTCATTTTAAGTGGTAAAAAAATAAAGTCTTCCAAATTTCCTCTCAAAAAAAGCTTACCAAGAACTGCACATTTGGACCAGAAATAAGAACTAATTTAAAGGATAAGTTAATCATTCATAGACGTATAGAATGGGTCAAAACATACTTCATGCTATCTTCATTTTCCAAAGAAATGGTGACATCTAAATATTTATATAATTATAGTGTCAAGCACAATTCATTATATTTTTAATTGAATGGAGAAATATCTTCAGGGAAAAGTAATGGCATGTAAAGATGTGAAACTAAAATAATCTTAAACTCTAAAATAAAAGTAGACAGATTTCATTGAATTGTATGTCACTGATAAGAAAATGAAAACTTGATAAAAGGTTAGAATGACAGGGTCATTCTCTGGATTTAGTCCACCCTGATTTATCATGCCTAACTTTGCAAAATAAGACCTTGCCCTTCATGAATAAGGTTCACTGAGCACAAGCTACATATAAGACTACACTAAAGGCTTCTATACCACAGTGACCAAAATTTGGATAAAGCTATTTTTTTAAAGGAATCTTAAAAGAAATTCTCATCTTTACTTTTTTCATATCACATATCAAAAAAAGAAATGACAGACCCAAAAGGAAGAGGTCAGAGATAATAATGAAAAGAACCAAATCTCAGTGTATAATCGGACAGGCAGAATAAACAAAGATTGCCTCAGAATAGTGACAAAAATGGTGAAAATCCTAAAGGATTAAAAACACCATAGATGTTCCTAACTCAATAATAGGATGTCAGTTGTTTAAAAGAAAATGGCTCTTCACACTCCATGGGTGATAGCAGTTCCAGTTGCTTTCTGAGTCCAAAAGTGGTAAACATTTTCTAAAAGACTAAGCTGTGGAACTGCAGACCTAAAATTCTTGCCTGACAACTAATTATACTGTGAAGACTCCAAAGTCAGGAAGAAAGCTGACTTAAAGTCACCTTAATTAAATAGAGGGTGCTGAGTCTCAAAATGAATGACTTGGGCAGAAAGAGTACCGAGTATTCAAAAGGAAAAAATATGTAAATGGAGTTCTGGATGACATATCAAGCAAATGAAGACATTTATTTCATGATTTCTAAAATAAATTTTGTTCTTAGCTGCACATTTTTTTATTGATTAACATTATCCTATGTTGAGAACCCTGGGAAGTGATATTAATTAGTTACAATTGGTATGAATCATTGAATCACAGAGTCCAAGAGTTGGATAGCACCTCAGTGGATAGCACCTCAGTCCAGTCTATACTGATTTCCCAGCCTCTACTTGAAGACCTTGAATGGTGGAATGAGAGGCTGGGTGAGGGAAGATCCTCATTCTACTTCTTGATATCTCTAAATGTTAGGAAATTTTTCTTTTTATCAAGCTTAAACTGACATCTCTGAAATTTGGCCTTCTGTTCCTAATTTTGTCCTCTGGGGCTATGGAAAATAAGTCTAATCTGTTTTCTACATGGTATTTCTTCACAGACAACTTTGATGTTTTCCCTGAGTTTTCTCTTCTCCAGACCAAACATTTCTAATTAATATCTATCCACCTAAGGCGTGATACAAGTCTTTCATCATCCTGGTGTAATGCCCCACTCCAATAATGGACTTCTTTTAATGACTTTTAAGGTTCATGGATTAATGTCTTCTGTGGCTTTAGAGAGTTTATTTTAGAAAAAAGTTATGAGTACAATTGCAATCACTTTTTTAACACCTGTTAGAAAAATCCCTAACATTTGGGCAGAGGTTTTGTTATCTGTCTTAAATTATATGTATATCTATCTCTAGTTAACCTTTGGCCTCTTTTGTGTTTGGGGTAATATTCAGGTTGCCAGAAATATTTGGGTAAGAAAGCAGCAGATTATATTAGTCTGTGCCTGTGGGTAGATGGAAGGGGAAACTGGGAAAAGAGCAGATCTTTTTTGAGGGAGGAGGGCAATTCCCTCACTTTGTGTGTGTGTGTGTGTGTGTGTGTGTGTGTGTGTGTGTGTGTGTGAGGCAATTGGGGTTAAGTGACTTGCCCAGGGTCATACAGCTAGTAAGTGTTAAGTGTCTGAGGCCGGATTTGAACTCAGGTCCTCCTGACTCCAGGGCCAGTGCTCCATCCACTGTGCCTCCTAGCTGCCCCACTTCCCTCGCTTTTTGAGTAGGTGGTGGTATCAGCACAAATCTTCTGTTCCAAGATGCCAGTAGGCATTTTACAGAAACTTAAAAAGGTACTACTTAATATGCATCTTTTATGGCACAGCATATGCCCACCTTTCCCCCCCCCTCCCTTTCATTGGCTGCCCCTGGGCTGCTGGTACTTTCCAACTCAGCTCTGTGTGACCCTACTCTTTGCTCTCTCCTTCCAGACCTTTGGAATCTCTGTCTAGTTCTGAGATAGTTCCTCCTCTTTATACAAAGTTTATGTAGTTCATCAGACCAAGTCTCCCACACAATGTTTTGACTGACTCAAGGAGCTATATAGGCGCAATTCAGACAGTTCTGATTGATTCATTTTCACCAACAAAAAAATATTTAGTGGGGTGGCATATTCAACAGAGCTACACTCTTATTCTGATAAAATCCCCTTGGATATGTTCAAGTTTGTTTACGTTTTTCCTAAAATACAGTTCCAAGAACTAACTGAATATGATACTTCAGATAGGACCTGAATAAGGAAGGATATAATCAAACGGTTTCCTCAATTATTTTCTATCTCTTAATACATCCTAGAATAGTATTGGCTTTTTCCCTATCATGTGAAACTGTTCTTTCACTTAACAAAAAATTAGTAAGAGTCTACTCTGTTAAAGACATTTTGCTAGACGCTGCAGATACAAAATAAAAAATGAGATAGTCCCTACCCATAAGGAACTTACATTCTCTTTGGAGCAAACTTCATGTACACTGGTAATAAATATTTTCTCTCTCTGTCTCTGTTTCTCTCTCTTGATGTTAGATATAGAGATAGAGACAGAAATAGAGATGATGATAGAGATAGAGATAGAGATAGAGATAGAGATAGAGATATAGTAGAGAGGGAATTAATAGCTCAGGATATCAGAAAAGGTCCTTTATAAGAGGTAGGACTAAACTAGGCCTTGAAGGAAGCTATCCCTTCAAGTTTTGAGTTATCTGTTAATTCTACAAATATGTCATTTATGACTTCATTTAATTAATCAAGGACAATGTCAGGCAAAACAAAGATAAGGAAAGATTCCTAGGGTACCCACTAGAATCTCTCCTCTCCAAATTCACAAGGACGTATTAATGATGATTCTTTGAGTCCAGTCATTCAACCAATTGGAAATCTACCTAATTAGATTATCACCTAGCTAGATTGAACCTCCAAATCCCTCTAGCCCTAATAGCCCTTCCAGGCACACAGAAGATAAATGCATGCTCTAAAGAAGCAATTGACAGACTGGTTAGACATTATAGGCATGCAGTTCAGAACCTATGAATTTCTACATTAAATCAACTTTGCCAATTGCTGCATGACTGAGATTTGAACACAGTTCTTCTAATTCCATGTCCAAAACCTTTCCCATCACACTGCTTTGATTTTATTTTTATATTAACTAGTAATAAAAAATCCAATGCTACGTACTAAAGTTGTCTAATGATACACATTATAAACTAAAAAAATGTTTTCTAGAAATATTTTGTCATTCATGTAGTGCTTCAAGATTCACAAAGTACTAGCAACTCTGCAAGGCAAGTAGTAGGAGGCTATGACTAATGATGAGGAAATAGAGGTTCAGAGAGATGTTAAGTGAGATGCCCAAGATCACAAGACTGGACAAGTATAGTTGGAATTTGAACCTAGATTTTCAAACTTCATATTCAGTGCTTTATTATGCAATTCTGATTCTCCATAGGTTTTATATTAAAATTGTGCTTAATTTAATACATGAATCTCAATTAGTAGAAATATAGAATCAGTATTTTAAAGATGTTATTCAGTTTAGGGGCAGTTAGATGGCGCAGTGAATAGAGCACCAGCCCTGGATTCAGGAGGACCTGAGTTCAAATCTGACCTCAGACACTTGACAATTACTACCTGTGTGACCCTGGGCAAGTCACTTAACCTCCATTGCCCCACAAAAAAAACAAACCAAAAAAACCCAAAACAAACCAAAACAAACAAACAAAAAAAAACAGCTTTAGTTATGATTTTTGAAGAGACTAGAACAAAAGAGACTCTACTAGTTGTATATATATCTATCTTAGACAGTTGTAATAGTAAAAATCCTCAAATGATGTTTTTCAAATATCTATTACAATGAGGGAAATGGGAAGGAATAAAAAATGTGATACAGATAATCACGTTGAAAAAATATTCGCACAAGTTTTGGGGAAAAAAAAACCAGTACAAAGCTAAAAAAAGAACTTTTGTGTCCCCTTAAGCATTTCTTTATCTCACAGGATCCAAAAAATAAAGCTATTTCAAAAGCTATACATCTGAACAGGAAGTAATGACATACTAAATTGTAATTTAAGTGTAGGATACGATCAACTTTTATGTTCATAATCTTGCAGTTGGGCAAGAAAGGTTCAGATAAATGTGAAATTCAAAGCACTATAATCCATTTGTGAGCATGTTAAAATTCCACAGAAATGGTATATTACATTATCTTTTGCTAGCATATCCCCTAACCATAAAGCAATTCTGTATTAAAACAAGGAACTTTTCCTTGAACATTTTAAATCAGGATTACTAGAGTAATTATCATTGACTCTTGCGATGATAGACAACAATGCCCAATTTATAAAGAACAACAACATTAATAATGATAGGTAGCATTTATTTAGTTCTTTAAAGTTTGTGAAGAGCTTTATAGATATTATTTCATTTGATCCTCACAACACCCCTGGGAGTAGGCGCTATGATTAACCTAATTTTACAGATGGGAAAACCAAGGTTGACAAAGATTAAATGACTTGCCCATGTTTATACAGCTAGTATCTGAGGCAGGCTTTGAATTCAGGTTTTCCAGACTTCAGGTCTCATGCTTTAACCACTGTGCCTCCTAGCTACCTCAGGACTCTTTAACAATGTTGTTTTTTTCCCCCTTTTTCTTCAGGGCAATAAGGGTTAAGTGACCTGCCCAGGGTCACACAGCTAGTAAGTGTCAAGTATCTGAGACCAGATTTGAACTCAGATCCTCCTGAATCCAGGGCAAAGTGCTTTATCCACTGTTCCACCTTGCTGCCCCCAACAATGGTTTTTAAAGTTGCTTCCTAAACTCCTTTCCCAATTACACAAACAATAGAGTATCTAAATAAGCCTATAAATGGAACATAAATGTAAAGTGGAATAATCTTTAGTTGAGCATGTAAGAACTTTAGAGAATTTAATGTATGATCAATATTAGAAGGAATATAATTTTCAAAGTCAGAAGTTTTTAACATTGAATTTTTGGTTCTATATTAAAACAAATTAAGTAAGCAAATAATTGACCTCTTTCCTGATCAGTCCATGTTTAATATAGATAACATAATTTTCCTTAAACATTACTTTTGTCATGTTACCCCCTACTGCCTATACATGAAGTCCAAAGAACTCTGCTCAGCTTTTAAGTCACTTCATAATTTTGTCCCACTCTGATAATAGCAATAGTAATAACAACAATAATAACATGTAGTGTATCACATACCAAAACTTGATCTATTCTGTATTTTGTTTCCAAGTGAAAACTAAGATGGATACTATTTATTTCTACATTTGGGTTAACACTGTGCCAAAGTCACTTTACAAGCATATACAAATAGATTAAAAATATAGATGGTTGTTCCTTCATAATCTCCCTTCCCTGCTCATGCTGTCCATTTTTGAGTTGTGGTTATAACTCATTAACATTAGAGGTGTCAATTCATGCTTTTATTAGCATAGAGGTTAGTGGAGAGAAGTAGACTAAATAATATTGAGAAAATACATAATAATAAGGCTAATAGTATACTTAAGGGGTGTGTGTGTGTGTGTGTGTGTGTGTGTGTGTGTGTGTGTGTGTAAAATTCTATTTTTTTATTTTCCTTAAGTTTTGAGATCAGTGGCTTTGAATAGGTGCTTACAGTGAAATCCCAAAGGCCAGATGTTGGGAGAGGGATATAACAGATTTATATTGACCAGGTTGGTTTTGTTTCTTATTTGTAAATATTTTAAAGTGTAACTAAACATAGCTTTTACCAGGGAACTTGGCTCTTTAGGAAGACAGGAAGCTTAAAGGACAGTACACAGCAGTTCTCTGGGATAGTGAGGCTAAATAATTATCCTAGGAGAAGTGAAAAAGGTAATGCCAAGTAACCAGCTACCTGGAAAAAAGGGAATGAGACAGGAGGTGATAAAAAGGATCATTTAACAAATATTTATTAAGTAGCTCTTACATGCAATGGCTTTGCGGGACACAGAAGCAAACAAGAGACTCTGCCCTCAAGGCGCTTCTATTGTGAGTGGGGAATAGCAGTTAGGAAAACAAGTACACATGGAAGCATATTATAAGCTAATTTAAGAATTATGAGTGAGATTTTCCCCAGTCCTTAGATTTAACTGTGATAGTAATCAGTATAATAGACCACAAATGGTGGTTTACTCATGTTTAAGTGTTCTTTAGTATCTTAAGTAAATAGTAATATAGCACAGAGCATAGGTATTATGTAATTTGTTCCTAATATACTCTAAAACATTCTTTAGTGGCTTAAGCCAGTACAGTGATGTGTTCTCAGGTATCAATTGAATTGTAAACTTGTTTTCGGTCTGGATAACTAAGTCCCTTTTATTGTGTTCATTGTGGTTAACCAAGGCCCCCAAAATAGTATCTTTTAGGCTGAAGTAACCAATCAGCTTCAGGGAAAGAAGGACCATTATCAGACCGACATGAAATGTTCCAAACTGACCTACAGTCCTGTCACAAACCCATAGAAGGTCAGAACTTCCTGGGTACAGGACAGTAAGGGACCACTCAGCATAAGAGATCAAAAGAGCTCATGATCAGGTCAAGAAAATGTGTAACAATGAATGAAACTTAGGACAAGGGACTACATCCATCCTCTACTTTTCTGTACATGTATATTGTTAAATTTGTTTTATATGTGGGAGGAGTTTGTCTAAAAATACCCTTGCCAGAGACCTGCTTTATTGTGAGATAGGCCCTCTCTCAATAAACCTATTTCCTACAACTTGGAGACTTCGCTGTTTCTTTTCTTTTTCAGACTTAGAAATTGTCATGACAGAATAGAGAGAACATTAATGCCTGCAGGAAGGAGGCTAAGAGAAAAAGAGTATGCAATGAACTGTAAATGATTTTTTAAAAAATAAAAGTATTTTATTATTTTCCAGTTACATGCAGAGATAGCTTTCGGCATTTGTTTTGTAAATGATTTTAAGAGGAAGAATGGGCAGTGTGTTTATGCAATGAAATGATCTTATATGATATTACATGAAATAAGACTGGTAAGGTAGGTGGATGTCAGACCATGGAGGACCTGAAATGCCAGCCTGAGAAGTTTGTATTTTATTATAGAAACAGTTACAGTTTTTGAGCAGAGGAAGAGGTCAGTACCCAATACTTGTTGTTTGATTATGATTGTAGCTTGAGGAGATTATTTTGTTAGTTCCATGAAAGATGGAAGAGAGAAAAAAGGAGATTGGAAAGAGAAGGCTTAATTGGGAGGTAGGAAGTAATGAGGGCTTGAACTAGAATAATACCTGTGTGTAGAACTGGTCAGGTATGAGAGTACTTGACAAGTAACTGGATAGGTAGTGTGAGGGAGAAGGAAAAAATCAGGGATAATTGTAAATTTAATAATCTGGGTGAATGGAATAATGATTGTTTCTTCACAAAAACAGGAGTTTTGGAAAATAAGTTGGTTTGGGGGGAAATATAATGAGTTCTGTTTTGGACATGTTGAGTTTGAGATGACATGGGCTAAGTGGCATAGTTGATAGATTGCTAGACCTAGGGTCAGGAAGACATGAGTTTAAAACCGGCCTTACTTATTAGCTGTGCAACTCTGAGAAAGTCACTTAATCTCTGTTTCATCTGTAAAATGGGAGTAATAATACACCTCCCTCCCAGGTTTTTGCCAGGATCAAATGGGGATAATTGTGCTAGGATCATAGTAAATACTACATAGATGTTAGCTATTTTATCTTTATTATTATTAAAATGGAACTGAAAAAGAATTAATCAGACAAATAGGAGGAGAGCCAGGAGCCAGCTGTCACAGAGGCCCAGGGAAAAACGGATGGAACAGGAGTAGGTGGTCAACAGTATCTAAAATGGTATAGAGGTCAAAGAGGATGAGAACATGGAAAGACCACTGGATTTGCTTGTCTCTTAACTAGCTAGACTTACATTAATTAGACTGTTGGCAAAATTGGAGAGAACCATTCAATGTAATGTAATGGTCAAAAGCCAAACTATAAAAGGCTGAGGGATAAATATGTATAAATTTGGATAACTCTTTCTAAGAATTTTAAAATAAAAGGGAGGAGACATATGATGATAGTTTGAGGGTTAAGGAAGGACAAAAATTTTTAAAGGAAGGGTCAGACATGAGTGAATGTAGAAGGAGCTAGTAGGCAGGCAGTTCTTGAACGTGAGAAAGATGGAAAGGAGCTGGGATGGAATGGGCTTGAAGGTACAAATAGAGGTTGTCCTTGGCTTGGACAGAAGCTGTAATACAGAGGAAGGAGGGACTCAGAACAGATGGCTTTGAATTTCTAAGTAAAGTAGAAAGCAAAGACATCTGCTTAAAGAGATAGGGTGGGGTAGAGTTAGGATCTTCTGGAGAGAAGAGAAAGTTTGGAATATCCATTGAAATTGGTGGGACCAAGGTCTTCTAGAATGAAGCTCACAGTCTGGTGAGAGGGTTGAACAGCTGGTTGGGGTGGGGGGAGACCACAGGGGTTTCTGCTGGAGCTGAGGTGGAATTCAGTTGTTCTACCCCAGCAGGAACTAGGAAGAAATCTTGAGTGGCGGTGGCCCAGCTTGGGTAGGGGCACAGGCCTGACAGAGCTAACAACCACAGCAAACAAAATTTGGTTGCCCAGTTAATTAGCAAGTTGGCCTGGAGTTATTTACAGACCAGAGCATAGGCCAGGTGAGTGAAGAATCTTCCCTTCTTTAAATCATACCACCTGGGACCCCATGAAGCTTGGGACAGTGCAGCCTGGAAGCAGTGCCCCACTTTAAGAAAGACTTAAAAGTCAAGAAAGAGGCTGGCAAGATGAGAAGACAGAGAAAGCTGTGGACAATAGAAAGTTTCCTTAGTGACAAGGAAGATTGATGTGCACCCTCAGAAGAGGATAGCAACATCAGGGCCCCTAAATCTATATCTTCCAAGAAAAATAAGAATTGGTCTCAGGCCATAGAAGCACTCAAAAAGGACTTTGAAGATAAAGTAAGAGAGGTAGAGGAAAAAATGGAAAGAGAAATGAGAATGATGCAGGAAAGTCATGAGAAAAAAGTCAACAGCTTGAAAACCCAAATGGAAAAGCTCTCTGAAGAAAATAATTGCCTAAAAATTAGGATTGAACAAATGGAAGCTAGTGACTTTATGAGAAACCAAGACACAATAAAGCAAATCCAAATGAATAAAAAAATAGAGGGCGATGTGTAATGTCTTCTTGGAAAAACTGCTGACCTGGAAAATAGATCCAGGAGAGAAAAATTGAAAATTATTGGACTACCTGAAAACCATGATTTAAAAAAAAAGAGCTTAGACATCATCTTCCAAGAGATTGTCAGGAAAAATTGCCCTGATATTGTAGAACTAAAATGTAAAATATAAATTGAAAGAATCCACTGATAACCTCCTGAAAGAGATCCCAAAATGAAAACTTCCAGGAACATTATAGCCAAATTCCCAAGCTCCCAGGTAAAGGAGAAAATATTGCAAGCAACCAGAAAGAAACAATTCAAATACTATGGAGCTGTGGTCAGGATAGCACAGGATCTAGCGGCTTCTGCATTAAAGGATCAAAGGGCACAGAATATGATATTCCAGAGGGCAAAGGAACTGGGATTACAACCAAAAATCACCTACCCAGAAAAAAGTAAATATAATCTTTCAGCGCAGAAAATGGGACTTCAGTGAAAAAGAGGACTTTCAGGTATTTGTGATGAAAAGATCTGAACTGAATAGAAAATTTGACATTCAAATGCAAGACCCTAGAGAAGGATAAAAAGGTAAATAGGAAAAAGAAATTATGAGGGATGTTAAAAGGTTAAACTGTTGACATTCCTACATGAGAAGATGATATGTCTAACTCATAAGAGCTTCACTCAGTATTAGGGAAGCTGAAAGGAATAAATTTAGACAGAAGGCACAGGTGGGAATTGATTATGAAGGGATATCTGTAAAGCATTTATTTTTTTTATCTTTTTTTTGTGGAATGGTTGAGGTTGAGTGGCATGCCTGGGGTAACAGGGTTTGTGAGTGTCTTATGTCTGAAGCTAGATTTGGGCTTGGGTTCTCCTGGGTCCAGGTGAGTGCTTTTTCCACTGTGTCACCTAGCTGCCCCATGATAACATTGTTAGGGTAAAATTGATGAGGAGAGGATTGCACTGGGGGAGGGGAAGGGGAGAGGTAGAATGGGGTAAAATCTCACATGAAAGAAGCAGGAAAGGGTTTATGGAGTTGGGGTAGAGATGGGGGAAGAAAGAGGCAGGGAATGAGTCTTACACTCATCAGAATTAGCACAAAGACCTTAATCTCATCAGAGTTGGCTCAAGGAGGGAATAACATACCCACTCAATTTTTGGGTGGAGCAATCTATCTAACCCTGCAGGAAAGTAGAAGGGGAAGGGGATAAAGAGGAAGGGTAAAAGAAGGGAGGGCAGAGTGGGGGAGGGGGCAGTCAGAAGCAAAATGGAGGGATAGAGTAAAAGAAGACAGAAAATAGAGTCAATATCATGAGAAGGGAATAGGATGGAGAGAAACAGTTAAAATAGTAACTGTGAAAAAATTTTGAAGCAGAGGCAAGAGTAATGTAAGATGATGATGACTGATCTTGGGTTGATGATTGAAGGAAGATGAGGATTGATTGATGAGGAGGACTAATTGATGATGAGGATTGATTGATGATGATGGCAAAACATATGGTACTTTGCTGGGCTATTGTGAAGAAAATTCTTTGTCAAGTATAAGGTACTATATAAATGTTATCTATTACTGTTGTTGCAATAATCAACCTCATGGGTTTATTGTAAGAAAATCTCTCTTTAAAGTACTATATAAATGTAGTTTACTATTACAAAAAACATGATGAGCAGGATGCTATCAGAAAGACCTGGACTGATATATGTGAAATGTTCTGTATACAAAATAATAGTAACATTGTGAGATGATCTACTGTGAATGACTCATTTATTTTCAGCAATGTAATGATATAAGACAACTCTGAAGATGCTATGAAAAATGCAATCCATCTACAGAGAGAGAACTGATGATATCTGAATACAGATTGAAACATATTTTTTGTTAGTTCCATTATCTGAAATTTTGTTTTTGTCTGTTTTCTTTCATAACCTGGCTAAGGTAGAAATGTTTTGCATGACTGCTCATGTATTGCTTATATTGAATTGCTTGAGTTCTTGGGTGGAGAGTGGGGAGGGAGGGAGGCAGAGAATTTTGAATGCAAAATTTTTAAAAAATGATATCAAAATGTGTATTTTACATGTAATTTGGAAAAAATTATAAATATAAAAAAAGAAGTTGGTGGGACCAAGAAACAAGAAAGGAAGAAGGCACCAATATAAACAGGAAAGAGCACTAGATTAGGAGCAAAAATACCTTGATTCAAAATCCCTTTTATATGTATAACCTTGGGCAAGTTACATGGTCCCTTTGATTCAGTTTCCTCATCTATGAAACAAAGAGGGCTGAACTAGAATGCTTTTAAGATCTTTTCCAGCTCTAAATATATGATCCTACTAATCAACTAATTGCCTTACTACAGTGAATATCCAGTAGAAATCCAACAGATCCTATTTAAAATACTCAGCTCTGTGACCATGGCAAGTCTCTTAACTTGCTCGAGCCTTAGTTTCTCCATAGTAAAATTAGGTTAATAATAGCACCATCTTCACACAGTTGCTAAAATGATGAAGATAATCTAAGCAAATTATTTTGCAAATCTTGAAACACAAATAAATGTGAATTATTATTTTATCAGTTTGTAAAATTGGTATAAATGGACTATCTGGAGAAAGAAGTATGCATAATTACATACATACATCTTCCCCCATGTCACTTATGTATGTGGAAACAGTAGCTTATTTCACTGCCAGGCCATGGTGTTTATGCTTATTTGCACATGATTAAAATTAAACTGTCCCTTCACCATACAAAGGAAATTGCAAATAACCTAATCCTGTTTTGCTTAGCAAAGGTTACTTTTACTTTCTTTTTTTTTTTCAAAAAACAATTAAATGTACCATCCCGCAGAAAGAATTGTTCTCTATTATAGCAATAAGTCATTATATTAATTTGATCTACTTCAAAATGTAGTGGCTTCTATCTTATTTGTAGAGCGTGCTTTGATAGATAGGGGGCTACTATCACCGACAAGGAAGAAACACATTTATTTAGTGGTCAGCCAAGTGAGTGAAAGTAAGGGGATGAAGATGACAGTCAAATTTCTTGGCTGAGTGGCTTTCTGTCAGAGTCAATTCTTCTGAGTGTCTGTAAAACAGCCTTTAGATATCACTACAGTTCGGTAGGCAAGGGAAGATTGTATCAATATCCGCACTCCTGAAGGAAGCAAACCAATTTAAAATTCTGCAATTTGCCCACTAAAAATGAAAATGGAGAATGTCATCGCAAAGGAAACTTAGTAAAAATTTTCAATATAAAAATAATTTGTTGCCTTCAAAAAATCTTTTTCCATTATTGACTTTTGTTCACAGTTTTACCCAATACTAATGTCAGGTTCGCTGCTGGGTGCTAGGGATACAGAGACAAATAAGAAACAGTTCCTGCCTCAAGGAGCTTACATTTTTGCAGGGAGAATAATGTTTACTATTACTACTGTTGCTTCTAACTAGCAATTATATAATGTTTTAAGGTTTGCAAGGTGCTTTACAATATCATCTGCTTGTATCCTCACAAAATCCCTGAGATGTTGTTATTCAGTCATTTTTCAGTTGTGTCTGACTCTTTGTGATACTAATTGGGGTTTTCTTGGCAAAGGTACTGGAGTGGTTTGCCATTTCCTTCTCCAGCTCATTTTATACATGAGGAAACTGAGGCAAACAAGGCTAATTGACTTGTCCAGGGTCCCACAGCTAGTAAGTATCTGAGGTCAGATTTGAATTTAGGAAGATGGGTCTCTGTGACTCCAGGCCCAGCCACTCTATCTATGGTACCACCCACCTGGGCCTGGTAGGTGCTATTATTATTCACACTTTATAGATGAAGAAACTAAGGCAGAAAGAAGTTAAGTGATTTGCCCAAGGTCACTTTTAAGTGGCTGAGGCAGGTTTAGAACTCAGGTCTTCCTGACTCCAAATCTAGGACTCTATCTATTGCATCACCAATAAATGAAAATAATTTTTTTGGAGGGGCACTAGCAGCTGTGAGGGGGATAAAGAAAGGCTTTGTGTACTGAGTTCTAGAAAAGTAGGTAACGATTCTAAGAGGAGACCCCTGCCTCCTACAAGCACAAATGACCGTGTGGAAACTTGGGAGTTACCTTTTGTCAATTATGACTCTAGTGTTTGTACTTAGGGGGTAGCTAGGTGGCACAATGAATAGAGCAATGGCCCTGAAGTTGGGAGGACCTGAGTTCAAACCTCAGCTTAGACACTTACTAGCTGTGTGACCCTGGGCAAGTCACTTAACCCCAATTGTCTTAAGCATCTGGGGCCATCTCTAGTCATCCTGATAATATATCTTGCCACTGGACCCATATGGCTCCAAAGGAGATAGTGAGGCTGGTGACTTTGTACAGTCCTCCCTCACTTAAATCCACTTCACTGCAAATCATGACATTAGCCTGACATCATGCTCCTCTTTGAGAAGGAAGGACTAAACAAAAAGATACTGTATTTAGTAGTGACAAAAAACCCTCTTAATTGGCCTTAGAGCCTGAAGTACTTATGACTCAGGCATTACTGAGGGAGAACTCAGTGAATAAATGAATGAAAAAAAAAAGCATTTTAAGCATTTATTATGGAAAAGAACTGCTAACAAAAACCTTAGTCATACAAATAAAAAAGCATTACAGTCCCTTTTGCAAAAAGGCCTACCCAAAATAGAGCAAAGTCATCCTAATAGTTTATCCATGTCATTGTCCAGCAGACACGTTAGGGAATGTGTTGTGATTTGTAAATTGTGGAGGTAATAAATTACCACCTATATCAAAAGTGAGCCTAACATTGTAATTTGAAAAACTTGTAAAAGATCAGCTGGGCTTGAATTCCCTTTTTAGATCCATATTCTCTAGTTTAGAGATATTGTTTCTGAAGTACAAGCTGTTACCATGTAAATATTACTTTATATATATATGTATATATATATATATATATATTTTTTTTTCCTTTTGCTGCCTCAGCTGAAGTATAGAAATTTCCCACCACTGTTTCAAAGGATTTGCTAAACTCATCAGAAAGGCCATAATCCTATGATCCTTAAGCCCCTGTTTTATTTGCTTGATTGGAAAAAAAGGGGTGGAGGCTGACTGCAGACCCCAAGAGTAATGCTAATGGGCCTAAAAGCATTTTACATATTTAGATTCTGTATTTAGGAAAGAAACTTGGTAATGTGTTTGAAATAAGGTGTGTGAGAGTCACGTTTTATTGTTTCATGCAGTTTTATTCTCCTCCTGGCCATGTTTCTGGCTTTCTGGGTTGTAAAACCATTCCCTGACTCTTGGTTTTTTATCTGCCTTTTGTGTGTGTGTGTGTGTGTTGTCTTCTCTTCCAAAGGTTTGTCATGCTGGGGTGGGAGTGGGGATAAGCTCCCATTCTCTATAAAATGCTCCAATAGCGTGCGTCTCAAATAGCCTCTGACACCTGAAGCCCACCTCCTGGCCTTCTTGTAGCGGAACTGTTTCCACTAACAGGAGAAGGGGTGAAAGCGAGTCACTGGCGCCTTAAAACCAGACACTTTGGGCAGGTCGAGCTCGTTAGCCTTGGCAGGCAACCTGCCTAGGGGAAGGAAACTCTGATTTTAAACCTCCTCTGCCTTGCAGCTATACCCATCTATGGGAAAGGCTTCGGGAGTTAACCCAGAGGAAAAATCAGGAGTCAGAGTCCCTTAGGCAGTTGGATGTTGGATATCACATCCCTCTGGCAACTCCTGCGGTGGCACTGGTGCCAAACTGTACTGGCTCTGCCTCTCCTTTTGATCCACCAATGTCACGGAGAGGGGAAACCTGCTGCATGGGCAATAGCTTGGTTTCTATATTGATCTGCCCAGGCCAGCGCCTTGGAGAGGACACTCCAGCTACTCCTCATGGGGTAGATACAACACGGGATGTGGCAGTTACCGGTTATAAGTCACTCAGGAGCTGCAGCTCCCGTATCAGACTGCACAGCCACACTGTGGCCTGTGGCTCTTCAAGGTGCTGATCTATGGTCGTCCACGACTGGTGGAGGCCTACTACCGTCTTCTCTTGTTAGAAATGTAAGTTCCTTGAGGCCAGGGACTATTTTTATGCTTGTATTTATGTATTATGTATTTATGTTTAGCACAGTGCCAGAAACATAGTAAGTACTTATTTAACACTTATCTTCCTTCCTTCCTAAGAGAAGAGTTTTTCAGTCTGTGTAATCCTAAGAATCACAAGATCAAGCTGCTTTTAAACCCTCAAATTTAATCTAGGTGGTTACTACTGGTTAAATAGGCATGTGTAAAATATTACAGATCAAGATAGAATTGTTATCCTGGAGAAATAAACTCAAAGATGCTCTGAAAACTTTCAGTACAATATTAGTTTCTTCTCAATAGCTCCTTCTTTCTCTTTCTTCCCTACTCTACTATCACTTGCACACTGATGTCTCAATGCAATACCTAGTCCATATACTTCTACATTTGAAACAGATTTTTGCTTAAAAATAATCTAGTTTAATATTGTTATAGTATTATTGTATAAACTTTTAAAAAACTAATCATGACAAAAATCCCCAGGTAAGGTTCCCTTTGAGAAGGGGCTCCTGCCCCCACTCAGAAATTTGGGACAATCCATTTGTTAGCTAAAAAGCCAACCAAATAGATAGCCCACTCACTTGCACATACAACAAAAATTATCTAACATTGATAAGACAAAATCATAGACTATGCAACGGAGAAAGCAGTGCCATGTCCCCAATTCACAGGGAGACTGAGCTTACTTTGTCGTCCAAGGCTTTGAGGTTCTCAATAAATTGGGATGTTGTCTGAAGAAGAGGAGTTTTTGGGGGGGAGGTGTGATAAAAGTCTTCAAATAATTGAAAATCGAACATGAAAAAGCAATAAGCTTGGTCTGTTTGAGCTCCAAAGGGAAAAACAGGAATAACTGGTGGGAATGTAAGAAGGAAAGATTTAAGTTTGATGTAAGGAAAGTCTTCCTAACAGAGTTGTCCAAAAGTAGAATATTCTGTCCTGGGAAATAGTGGGTTCCCTGTCACTGGAGGCCTAAAATCAGATGTTGAAAGATTAATTGTTGTGGAAGTTGTAGAAGGGATTCTTGGTCAGGCAAGGATTATATTAGATATCTTCTGACATTCCTTCCAACTCTTAGACTGATATGTAAAGAGAGACCTGCCCCTTTTGCTGTTGTTTTTCCTTTGCTTCTAGAAGGAGGTGGGAGTACTTTGAGTTGCCTCCAAGAGTCAGGTCTAGTGACAGGCAGTTGCATTTCACCCAGTCAGGTGGCTATAAGAATATGAATGCATCTCTCTATTTGTTACTTCCTGATCTTAGATGAAAAGGTATTCTGAAATGTAAGTGTTTAAGCAACCTCATGGGTTTTGGAGATGCAGAGGCCCAATTGGCGGTCTCTAGTTGCAGTGCTCACAGGAATTGGGCATTAATGGTTAATGGCAGTGTTAGTACCTGCAATGGATGTGGAAATAGTCACCCAAGGATGGAGGAAGCTTCAGGAATTGAAATTCCTCAGGGCAGAGAGAAGTGCTTGTTATGGATTCAAGAAAGTCAGCCCTGATGAGGTGGCTACCTAGCAGAGAAATACAACTAAGGGGAACTTCATAAAGATTCCAGAAAAGGGTAAAATGATTTCTAGGACCAGAGTTGGGAAGTACCCTTTACATATGTGCCTCACCACCATTGTACTTTAAATTTGAATCCACTTGCTTGATGAAAATTCTCTGTATTGGTGGGAAGGTTATACCCCATGACTTTTGGGAGGAATGATTTGGACTGTTTTTAACATAATATTTACTAGGTACTTTTTTAAAAGGCTAAGTCTGGCTGATTGATTATAAATGAGGATCATACCATTGGGGACTAAGAAGCTATAGGACTAGACATACAACTCTTTAGGGTTGCCACTCAAATCCTGAAAATAAGTTGAAGCCACCCTATGGGGACCCAACCTGTAAATTTGAATAGAGGTTTGGGGAGTAGTTCCAGAATTAAGTTCCAGTATTTTGGGGTTTTTTGGTTTGTTTTGTTTTTGAGATCTTTACTCTGCCTTGTGTTGAAATAAAAATCTGCAATAACACAAAACTGAGCAACAAAAAGTCCTAGCAAGATCTATATATTAGTATGTCTAGCAAATTGCAATAAAATGGATCCAAGGCTCCTTAGTAGCCAAGGATGCATCTGACAATCAGAGCAGCTCTTTAATAAAATTGAAAAGGTAGTAGGTTATATAGGGTATAAAAAAATAGTCCAATGATACAAATACCATCTGAGACTGTGATTGGTCTAACCCAGATATGGAGGGTGGGTTATGCTTGGCTTGACTCAGAGTAGGGATTTCCATAACTCAGGGCAATAGGAAAAACAGAGTTGACTAAAAGCACCTGGAAATTCCTGTGATAGAAACATTTTATTACCAGATTAACTAATCTTCCCTCACAGATTATAATGTTTGTGATTGGACTGTAGCCCATGAGATTAGGGGAGTTAAACTTCTACAACTTTTACTAATGGGAACCAGTTTGAATCTAACAAAGCCTATACAATCAAGCCTGAATTTTATTCACAAATGTTGATTTTTATTAGATACACTAAATAGATATGATTAATAAGTAATTCTAGACTGAATTTCACAATTAGGAATGTTACCACTATTAGAACATTGGCTTTTGTATTTCTATTAAGCAGCACTGCCTACATAATTTTTTTTATCATAAAAGTATTTTATTATTTTCTAGTTACATATAGAGATAGTTTTCAACATTTGTTTTGATAAGATTTCTAGTTCCAAATTTTTCTCCCTCCTTACTTTCCCTCCCTCCTCCCCAAGACAGCAAGCAATATGATATAGGTTATATATGTACAATCACATTAAACATATTTCTGCATTAATCATGTTGTGAAAGAAAAATCAGAACAAAAGGGGAAAAAACCCTCAAAAAACAAAACCAAAAAAAAGCAGAAACAGTATAGTTCAATCTGCATCCAAATTCCACACTTCTTTCTGCATGTGGAGAGCATTTTCCATCATGAGTCCTTTGGACTTTGAAGAAGGTTATAATATATTGAATTTTCTTCTGATTTCAATGCTGTAATTTTCCTTTTCTTTAAATTGTATATGTAACTTTTAAAAAGTATAATTTTATATCTGCCATTGATATTTAATTTTCTTCTCTTCCACTGAAGTTATCATTTGCATTTTTTGATTTGTAGTGAATATTTATTTTTAATTTCTTCTATTTTTTATTTTGGGATTTAATCGTATTCAAAATTTACCTGTGAGTTAACTCCATTGAGCTTTCAAACAGCATGCATTACTCTATCACAGATGAATATTAATTCTTGCTATTTGATGATACCCTCAAGAAAATCAACTTTTTAATTACTGTCATTAGAACTATAGCTGCTTATCTGCATTTACTTTGCTGATACAATTATGGTGGCTAAATTAAATTGATGGAGTTTTGGCCAAATTGTTTGGTTAATTCTTATACTATTTTCTGGTAATTGGATAAATATTAGCATCATGGACCAACACTGAAAATATGAGTATTACTTAGAAAATATTGTCTACTTATGAATGTTGATATTCGTAAAGATTACCAATAGAATGGAGTTTATTGAGTTGAGGAGTGACATGGTAAATATGGAAGCAATAGTTTGTAAAGTTGGTGAGGACCTGAACTAAAGTGCTGTCTCTAGGTGTATAGAAAAGGGGATGGATATTTAAAGTGTTGCAGAGAATTAACAAGACTTGCCAACTGGCTGGATGTGTGGAATAAGGGACAGTGAAGAGTGCAGGATGACCCCAAGGATGGGAATCAGTGTGACTGGAAAGGTGGCAGAATACTAAACAGAAACCGAAATAGTTTGTAGAGGGGTGGGTATGTAGGGAAAGCTAGAGTTCTATTTTATATATGTTGAGTTTGAGACTATCTATAGATGCACACTGTGAAATGTCCAGTAGGTAGTTGATGTGGAACTGAAGCTCAGAAGAGAGATTAGGGCTAGATATGTAATTATCATCAAAAGGATAATAATTAAACTCATGGGAGAGAATGAGATGACCAAGAACATAAATAGAGAATAGGGCCAAGACATAGTCTTGGCTTTGATTATGACAGGCTGTTTGAAAGATAGGTGCATTTTTTGAAAGGTATCATCATCATCATCATTATTTTGTGGGGCAATGAGAGTTAAGTGACTTGCCCAGGGTCACACAGCTAGTAAGTGTCAAATGTCTGAGGCCGGATTTGCACTCAGGTCCTCCTGAATCCAGGGCAGGTGCTTTATCCACTGCACCCCCCAGCTGCCCCCTCAATTTCATCTTAATAGAGCATACTTGTCTTTTAACCTCTACCACCATCAGTTTCCAGAGTTGTAACTTCATACACATAGGTGTTTTTTGCAGATTATTTTGTTTTTTTTTAAATATTTCAAACTTAATATGGTAGTTCCAACTATCTAATTTGACAGTATTCTTTTCCTAACTCTTCACCATTACCCTACTACATAAGTATTCCTTCTTGAATAAAAGAATTGAAAACTTTGAAACTTAACTCTAGAAAATTATATATATATATATATATATATATATATATATATATATATATATATATATATATGAGATCACTTAGGATAAAAGTATAAAAACAAAAATCCATAGCATAAAAATAGATAAGGAAATTTCTTCCAAAGAGAGTTGACTGAAATAATACTGAAATAATAACTATTCAGTAGGCAGCATTTCAAGTTAACAGAAGACACGAAGAATATGAAGAAAAATAACTGGTATGAAGAGAAACACCAGAATTTAGACTTTGGGGATTTAATTATCAAAGATGTGAAGGAATGTCAAAATAGTAGTTGTAGAGAAACCTATTTTTAATAATATTTACAATTATTTTTATGATTTATAATTTTTATAATATTTATAATTACTCTGTTAAATGATTTAACATTGGTGTTAGTGGTAGTTCAGAATTACTTACACAATATTTAAAAAAGACTGCTGAATTAGTCATAAAGAGTGAACTTCAGGCTGAAGATTTAGACTTCCACCTTAAGTGGAAGAGAAAAATTAAAACACAGAGGGGAAAAGAGTGACTTTAGCTTTCTGCAGAAGGAACTTTTTCCAGAAAGATAGAAGCAAGGTAAATAGATACTAGAAGATCTTAATCCAAGAAAGAATCATACTAGAGGAATTCAAAGCACTATGATTCTTAGAGAAGGTATTTAAACACTGGGTACTAGAGGGTTTCAAACATCTGAGAACAAATTCTGATGGAAAAAAACTTAAAGCAGAGATAGCACAAGCAAGCAGAAATGAAGTCACAGTATGCATTTTTGTTTTTGCTTTTTACCATATTTAATATTTTGGGGTCCATCTTTTAGTATTTAAAGTTGAATTAGCTACTTGAAGTTTAATGTAAGGAATATATATGCATAAATATTCTCTCTCTCCACACACACTCACATACCCCTTACATATACAGAATATGCACACATACATGTAAACAATAAACAATAATATAAATATTAAATATAATACATATTATTAAATAAATAATAATAAATAAATATATGTAAGAAATATTTATTGAATTAACTGAAGTGCCTTTTCATTAAGGTACACAACTGAAAATAATTCCCAAAATAGAAATAATGTAGAAACCATAATCAGGATGAAAATGTGGAAAAAATGTATGTTATATCATCAAACAATTCTCCTTTCAGAAAAAAAGTTTCATATGAGAAAATGTGGAATACATCAGTTACTCCTTCTATTGTTTCTTGTATATAAATATTATTCATGAATGAACATTTTCATGTTTTAAATTATTTGAAAGAAAATATATTTATGCTGGTTAAACAGTAACACAGTTCATGGAATGGATGAATGGCCAATTGTGATCACCAGTTCTTAAAGGCACATAGTGTATCACAGGAAATGAACCAACAGTCTATTAATATATGACCTATTCTGTGTTTCTGAAACATCTCTACTATATACAGGGATAGTTTGGGTTTGTCCTTTCACAGAAGTAAATGAAAACAAACAAAAACCACACTAAATTTTATAAGAACAAAATTAAGCAGTTGTACAAAAAATGTTTAAGTTGTCATTGTGGAGTAGTAAAAACTTGGAGTACTAAAAAAAGCAACTTTTAACTAAGTATTTGAAGTATTTCTTTGCTTCACAATTATGGCTATGTAATTTCAAAAATAAAGCTTATTATTGATATTTTAAAAACCTGCTAATTACACTTATGTTTCAAGAATCTGTGTTTTTTGTCAAAGTGAAGATTTTTCTATTGATTGGATCTCACAACTTTTGTGACTTAGTATAAGGTCTTCAAGAGTTCTTGGGCACTAAAACTTCATCACCCTGTGGCCAACCTCATAATGAGCCTCTCCAAATTTAGCTACGCAGGACAAACATATAGCCCACCCATATTTAAAAGTATTTTTTCTAGCTTATTACCAGCTGTCTGGCTTCTTACATAACCTTGAAAATTTAAGGTCAATGCCACACTATGACAAGCATTAGAGAATGACTTTAGTAGAGAAGCTATCAAATAATATTTCTCCTCTTTTTGTAGCATTATAAATAAGAGGTTCAGAAAGTCTATCTGAACAGTTGTAGTAGTTTTCACTTATTCCCATACATGATCTGGACAGCATTATAATTTTCCCCACCTTCACTTTCCCACTGTAGTTTATAATCTCAGGAACCAATGTTAATACAACCCTTTAGTCATGAAGTGCTGCTCAAATTTTTAATATGTTATTTTTATTCTTAGGAGTAGGGAAAAAGTTTTCATTTAAGAGTGTTGGCCCCTGTGTCTCCCTTTCTACCTACCTTCACTGCCAGTGCAACTAACATTAAAACAATAAAAGCACATTGCTATTATCTATGATAGCTATTTCTTTAGGGAACACCACATAGAAATTCATCTCTCGAATACAGGCAATTGTAAAATTTTCCAATTTAAATTACAGTCATTTTAGAAAACCTGATTCAAGTTTTGTTTCGAGAGTAAGATAGAACTCTCAATAATATCATTTTCTTTTCAAAGAAAAAGCAACAAGATATTAAGAGAGGAACTAAGAGTCAGAGAGTTTAAGTCTAGTCAACAATTTTGCCAGTAAAATATCTTCTCTAAATAGTTAAAAAAATTGTCAGAAGGGATGACTAAAATGAAAACTAGAAGACATAAACAGAGTATGCTTTGCTATTGTATTCACTTGACTTAAACACCAATACACACTTTCGGTGGGTCCTGTCATTTATTTGTCATCTTACTCATTCTAGAAAAAAACAGGAAAGAATTTTCTTTTGAAGACAGGTAAAATCTTATTTTGTCCAATATTGAATACAAGTACAAACGATTTACAGCTTGAACCAGAAGGTAAATAAACAGGATGTTCAGTGAAGCAGAATTAAGTATCCAGGAGGAGACAGAAAGCCAATACTGTATAAATAGGACTGAGCAGTATTGGAGGCCATAGACATCTGCATGCGACTCTTTGACTATTATTACTCATGAATCTCTCCGAATACAGTTCGTTATCTTGACTCTAAGTGGCTCTCTCTAGTTTGTTTCTGCATTAGGCATGATAAATGTATTTTAGAAAATCTGACAGTGAAAGATTAAGCTCATAAGCATCAAGGAGAACTATGGACTCATTTCAAAAACATTTCGTTGTTTCTCCCGACTTCCCACCCCTATTCAATTAATACTTACTTACGAAGGCTTCCTCCTCCACTGGCAGACGTAATGACATGCAGAGGTAGGTATCAGACTGTGAAAGAAAAAAAAAGGAAAAATAAATAAAATTTTCTAGTTAGGAACAAAGATAGAACTATGACCTTTGAATTTAGAATCTCAAAATGTTAAGGCTAGAAGACACCTTATACAAATGGGGAAATTGAGGGTTCTCCTAAGTGAAGTTACTCTCCCATTTCATTATGGCAGATCTGGGAGTAAGATGAATGTCTCCTAAAATTGTTTAGGCTCTTTTTGCAAATGGTTTTAAATTATATTTGAGCAAACTTGTAAAAATGAATTATTATTAGTGGTATTTCTTAGAACTAAGCCAACTAGGGCAGCTAGGTGGCGCAGTGGATAAAGCACCAGTCCTGGATTCATGAGAACCTGAGTTCAAATCCGATTTCAGACACTTGACATTTACTAACTGTGTGACCCTGGGCAAATCACTTAACCACCATTGCCCTGAAAATAAAAAAAAAAGAACTAAGCCAATTAAAATCAACAGTACAAATCCTTATTTAAAACTTGACCAACTGAATATGACATATCAAAATAGATGAAGCTGTCAATTTTTACCTTACTAGAATCTCTCATATATGACCCCTTTTTCTCCACTGATAGTTACTGCTGCTATCACTCTGGCTCATGACCTCATTACCTCATGCCTGGACTTTTGCAAAAGCCTAATGGTTGATCTTCCTGCCTCAAGTTTCTCCCCATTCCAGTCCATCCCCCACTCATCTTTTCCTGAAGTGTAGATCAGACCATGTCATAATACTACTATTCAATAAAGTCCAATGGTTCTCTAATACTTCCAGGATCAAATGTAAAATACTCTGCCATTCCAAATTCTTCACAATCTAATCTTCTACTATTCCAGTCTTCTTAGACTTTACTCACTACCATGTACTCTTTGATCTAGTGACACTGACCTCCTCAATATTTTTTGTTTGTTGTTGTTGTTGTTTTTGTTTTTTTAGTGAGGCAATTGGGGTTAAGTGACTTGCCCAGGGTCACACAGCTAGTAAGTGTCAAGGGTCTGAGGCCGGATTTGAACTCAGGTCCTCCTGAATCCAGGGCCGGTTCTCTATCCACTGCACCACCTAGCTGTCCCTCCTCAATGTTTCTTGCACAAGAGACTGTATATTCAGATTCCAGGCATTTTCATTGGTTGACACTTATGCCTGGAATGCCCTCACTCCTGCCTTTTCTGTTTTCCTTCGAATCCCTTCCACATTCCCTGGGAAATCTTTCCTAATCCCTTTTAATTCTATTGCCTTTCCTCTGTCATCTCCAATTTATTATGTATACATCTTGTTAATATATATCTATTTTCATGTTGTCTTCCACATTAGACTGTGAACTCCTTGAGAGTAGGGATTGTCTTTTGCCTTTCTTTGTATCTCCAGTGCCTGAAACATAGTATGTACTTAGTAAACACTGACTGACTGAATTAAAAAGTTAACACTACCATTCCTTATACAAATGCCATATTGTACTTACTTATTTTATAATTCATGTTTTTATTACATATACATACTTTTAAATAATTTTATACTTCATGCCCAAATTCACAAACATGGAATCAAATCCTGACACCTACTGCACTTTGATTTCCCAGTTCCTAACTGGTTATTCTCTTGAAGCATCACCAAAAGTGCATTTCTATTTTTCTTTTGAAATAGTAGAAGGAACACTCTAATTCAATATTTGAATTTAAACCAAATATTTTTTAAAAGGAAATAAATACAGGTTACAGAATCTGACAGTATGGTTCACATAAAGAGACATACAAAAACTGTCATAAAAGCATGTTCTGTCAGAGATGTTTGAATTGTTCTTTGAGATGCCTTTTATTGCTTTCTGATATTTTCCTCTTAGCCTAGCTTCTGCTACTATCTACTAAATCCAGTGTACTCATTCCAGCCTGTGAACTTTGACTCACACTGTTATCTCCATTAATATAATGATTTCTCTTTATGGGTTATTTTCTTAACTGTTGGGCTTTGATATGACTCCTGTTTGCTTTTCTCCAAGTTAAATGATACTAATACCATTCTCTCTGTCCCTTTTTGCTCTTAGTCTCTGTATTCCTCTACCGATCTTGATCTCCCTCACACCCATTATTATATAGCACTACACTCTCTTTAAACTCTGAGGGTCTTCCTCTCCCTAATTGATTCTTTTGTGAAGGCAGAGTTGGCCATCTTTTACTTCAGTTCCAACCTAACCTTTAACTATTGAATGGGTGTTGCCTCAGACAAACTGAGACCTGGGAAAGACCTTAGCCTAAAAAGGCCAACATCTCCCACTGCATCCTGAGCCATTTCCAGTAATCCTGACCTATCTCTTGTCACTGGACTATGAAGACTCTGGAGGAGAGAGTGGCCTAACGACTTTCTACAGCTTTTCCTCACTTAAATCCAATAGCCTCATAAGTCACTCTTCTGAAGTCATTGGTCCTCTTTCAGAATGAAGGATCAACAACAACAACAACTTTTGGCATAATAATAACTCCTTTCCACCAAAACTATTCTAAACTATAATAATTGAGCAGCCAAATCCAGCTGACTACATGCTACCTGAATATAATGAGTGCTGTAATTTGATTTATGTTGCTGCTATTTAAACTATAGTCTTTTCCTGCCTCTCTCCATGCTTGAATAGAGATCCTCTTTACTAAAGTCATTCTATTCTAATACTTCATCACAGCATAGAGTTACTGTGGGTTCTCAAGAATTATGTCAAGGGAAAGCAAAATGCAGCAGATCATTACAAGTTGAAAGGTCTTCAAGTAGTAACTCAGCAATGGATTATGTGTCTATCATCTGATACCCAGTCTAAGGTAAATACAAAGAGCCTCATCAGCTTATGGTTGGCTATTAAGTAATGACTTTTTTAGTCATAACAAATCTTTTTCTATTAATTCATGAATATTGGATCTGCATTAATGGGATGAGGGGAATGCCTTTACTGCTGAAATTACAGATCTTTTAAAGTATTAAAGGGAATGCTTTTCAATTATTTTTATTAAATATTATCAATTTCTATACAAATCAGAAAACAAGAAAGGAAACCATGAACTATAAAAAGGAAAGAATATTGCCTTCCCAATTACATATCAAATGAAGACCATGAGAAATTCAAGTATGGAAGAAATTTCAGTCTTCATACAATAAAAATGATGAGTGACCTGGCAGTTTTATTTTTTAAAGATATTGTAAAATTAATAACTTTCCACAAAAGCAATAAAACAAGCATATGAGATAAAAAACATAAGGGACAAGTCCTTACCCTAAACCCCTAGCTTTTACCAAGGCAGAACAAAAAGAATTAAAAGTGAAGCAAAAGGAATGTTCTATTATGTGTTATCTTCCAGAATTATCTGAAGTTACATCAACTCTGGCCCTGAAATACAGTTTGATGAGGAAGAGCTTAGAAAAATACTTTTCTAAGACTATACGGGAGTCAAGGAAGGATGTGGATGGGCATTACATTGTTCTTTAGAATTACTTATTCTAACAACCACCCCAAACACCCCTCTCTCCCTCCCTCTCAGATTTCTCATTCCACACTCAGTATTAGCTCATTTCATATTATCTTTCCATAAGCTCTTTGTTAAAAGTGCATTTATTCACTCAATCCAGATGAATAAGTATCAATATTTTTTGTGAATTTCACTTTCATTACTATTTGTTTCTGCACCTAGAATTTTCTGCCTGAATCAGAATTTTACTCCTTACTACATAATACTATATTGTTCGTTGTCCTAGAAAAGACATTTCTATAATTCAACCCAAGCTACCAATAGTACCTAGCTAAAATTTTTCATATATCATCATCATGAATTCTTTCACATTCCTTCTCTGGGAGGAACTCTATACCTTTATTCATTGCCAGGGGACAGTCTGTAAAATACTGTAGCATTGAACTACTAACATAAGGACCCAATATAAAAAAGAGAAATAGTATTAATCTACATAGACACATCTGTGGAGGCCTCTCTTCCAGGGCTGAGTCCTGGAATAGCAGCCAAATTTGAATCAAGAGAGATATGATATTCCTGATGCCTCTGTCCTAGTGTTACTGGGAGCTAGCCAGGAAAAGCATATTTTCTACCAAAATTCATAGGACTAGAAATAGAAAAAATATACTTATTGCTCCAAAAATTATGATGATGTTCTGTCACTTCTGTTTCTCATAACAAGAGTTCTTTCAAAGGTAAAAGAAATAGAAAATGATCCTAAGTACACAATAAAAGCTTAAAACATTATGGCTTATTAAATTCAATTCAGCAAATTTTTGTTAAGCTCCTTTTGTAAGGAACTTGTGATCAGTGTTAGAAATGCAAAGATAACAGTTCCTGCCCTCAAAGAGCTTGCTTCCTATTGGAAAAATGGAGATACAATAACTTTTATTTTCTGGCAAATGTATCATCTTCTTGTTTCAATCAATATTACTCAAGTAAAACCACTGTATATTTTATATATACTTCCAGATGCCAGATGGGGTCACAAAGAGTTGGACATGACTGAAAACAACTAAAAAATAACAACAAAAACTCCCCATCCATCTTTTCAACAGTTTCCTTGCTGTCTAGACCAAAGAATATTGCCTGGAAATCTTTTAACAATTTCAGCTCTAGAATTCCTATGTTCTCCACCCCCCTATCCTGTGTTGGTGAGTGCATTACTTTGCTCAAATTTTAGGCAGACACCTGCCATGCTACACTTTGCTTCCTTCTTTACCATCTTGCCACCAGAAGTCTTATAACAATCCCACCCTCATTTCCGTTTCTGGAACCATAATCAAAACAATATTACTATTGCTTCTTTCCTTGTAGCTCCACTCAATCTCCTTGTAACTTTTTTTTTTTTTAGTGAGGCAATTGGGGTTAAGTGACTTGCCCAGGGTCACACAGCTAGTGTTAAGTGTCTGAGGCTGGATTTGAACTCAGGTACTCCTGACTCCAGGGCTGGTGCTCTATCCACTGCACCACCTAGCTGCACCTCCTTGTAACTTTTTAAACCAAAATATTCCGTTGGGACCACTATTCCCCTATACGTGTTGTCTCTCTCATTAGAATGCAAATTCTATGAAGTCAGGAATCTATTTGCTTTTGTATTTGTATCACTAGCGCTTAGCACAGTGTTTTCCACAGAGCAAGTACTTAATAAATACTTTTTTCATTCATTCATTTGTTCCCTTACAATTAAAAAAGCTCCCCCAAATTATTTTTTTGATTTAGAGAATCAGTAGCAACATTTCGAGGTCAATGTTGAAGCACTTGATGACTGCTTAGCCTTCATGGACATTTGGATGCACAAGCTTACAGAATCTTTGAAATCTTTTTTCAAGTATGCCTCATATTTAAATTATATTCCAAGAAACATAGAAATAAGCAGCACAGCTGATTATGCAGGATTAGGCCTGTCTTGCTTATTTGACTGGGTAATTCATTATAAATGTGTCATCCTGTATAGAAATTCTGTGTGTGTGTGTGTGTGTGTGTGTGTGTGTATAGGACTTTATAGGTCTGTAGAAATTTTCTTCAACTTTTCCCTTTTCAGATTAATAGAAGTAATAAGAATGTCCCACAGTGATTCCTGAGACTCGGTAATTTTTTTCTCCATAGAATTCCTTAGCTATTTGGGGGAATAATAATCCAGTAAATACTACCATTACATCTGGAAAGTGCAGGTCAATAGACTGCCCTAAAGAATCACCTCACCATCTATACAACTTCAGAAACCAAAATTTTCTTCTCTGGCCATCAATCCCACGTAAGGTCTGTTTTAACCATTAGAATGTTAGCTTCCTGAGGGTAGATAGTTTCATTTTATATTTGTATTCCTAGCACTTAGCACAGTGTAAGGAACATCTTAAGTGCTTAAATAATGTACTTTAATTAAATTCTATATTGCATTTAAATTAAGGCAGTGGTTCCTAAATATTTTGAGGAATTAATTTTTAACAACCACCACAAAAATTCAGACTTTCCCCTCTCCTTCATCCCTCATCCCCATGACAGATATCCATTGAGAAAATGTGACAAAAATAGTATGAATACAGCAAAAATTTTAAATCACATAAATTTGTTTCATTAATTACATTAACATATATATAATTCAAAAATAACATGTATATATGAAACACATTATTTATCTAGTCTACAGAATCTTTCTTTTTTTTTTTAAATTCCATTTTAGACCTGGTAGGTATATGTCTCCCAAGAGTCTATCACTGACAGACTAAGAGCTATGTTCTAAGGGAAAATTTTAAGGTTCTATACTTGTATAGAATAATCACTTAAAATCCAAACTTCTTAGAATTAAGTGTTAAGAGTTGTGCTTTTTCTCATTCAAGGAAGCTAACTGGAAAGTTATCAGACTTCTTTAGAGTTACAAATGCTCATTTTGGCAAGAATTGTAAACTAAGTGATCTTCAAGGGTTTCTCCAAGGTCTCCTTATAATTGTAGCATCCAGATAACACATTCAAATCAACATTTACCAGAATGATTCCAATAAGCAGAATCTACTGTAGCTATTTACCCATCACAAACTCATGCATTATAGAACAGTTGGTGTTTGTAAACCACAATTTATCAATGACTTCATTATATGTAAAAAATGATACAGCAAAGAAAATGACACCTAAGAAACTTTTAGGGTGAAAACTTTAGGTTGTGAGAAAATATATCTCTAAATTATGACCTAAGGCACTTAAAAATAAAAATTTTAAAATTCTGGTTTACATAGTTTGGTAAGCATCTATTTGTCCATGTTTTTAAAATTTTTATCTAGGGGCAGCTAGATGGTGCAGTGGATAGAGCACCGGCCCTGGAGTCAGGAGTACCTGAGTTCAAATCCGGCCTCAGACACTTAACACTTACTAGCTGTGTGACCCTGGGCAAGTCACTTAACCCCAATTGCCTCACTAAAAAAAAAAATTATCTAGACCTGTGAATTTGTCAACTTGGGGAGTGAGTGCCTGGTGAGGAAATTCCTTCCAGTTAAGCAAAGTATTATATTAGACAGTTGCCTAAGGCACTGAGAGGTTAATTGATTTTCAGGGGTGGGGAAATTGAGGGGGGGAGTCACACAGTCAGAGGGAGGACTTAAATCTGACATTAAACCAGATCTCTAATCATTGTCCCATACAGCCTCTCTCAGACATATTCTAAAAATAATAATTATAGTATACTCAAAAAAAATCAACAAATTGGAGATTTAATTGGTGTGGATGTTCCCTTCAACAATGCAACAACCAATGTTTGCTTATCTTGTATATTTCTCAACAATGTATGTCCTCTCACAATGTGGTAGTGGTGGAGAACATCTGCTCAATATAGTGAGGATCATCCTTGATTTCTCTTGATGCTATAAAGATAAAATGGAACATGCAGATTGTAAAGAATTTTCATTGACTTTTGCCAAGTGATCATCCCATCACCTTATGCAATTATAAATTATCTTGATGGATTAACTCTGTAGGTAGTTCATAAATTAACACCATCTAAAAGCTGATCTTAATTTGGACAATAGACATTTTAAAACATCTACTTGATTTTTTCTATATGGGTCTTAAGACCACTCAAAAGAGTGGTTATAGATCTTACTCAGGGGTGGATAGAGCACTATCCCTGATGTCTGCAAAACCCAGTTCAAATCCAGCCTTAGACACTTGACACATATTATTTGCGTGACACTGGGCAAGTCACTAAACACTGATGCCTCAAACATCTGGGAGATGGCTCCAGTCATCCAGATGAATATTTTGCTACTGGACCCAGATGACTCTGGAGGAGAGAATGAGGTGGGTGACTTTGCACATCCCCCCATCACTTATATCCAATTCTCTGCAAGTAATGATATTACCTCCTGATGTCATGGTCCTCTTCTAGGTATGAAGGTTTTAAAGAGAAGTTTATATTTTCAACAAGTTATCATCCTTTATTTTTATATGTTTCTGCTTGTCAAGTCAGTCAACTTTCTGCTGATTATAGTGCTCTTTAGACTCATTTGGTCAACTCATTATGGCAAATGATTTACATTGTTTAAATTTCTTTATGAAGTTATTGTAATCATTGTCAAATAATGGTCAAATTTCTTCCACATATCTCATATATGCCATCCATTTCTGGCATCAAATTTTTTCTTTAAATAATTCAGGCTAGAGTTGCTTTAAATAAATGTCATATTTTAATTATTTTATTCTTTTTTATCTTTGTACCAATTTTTACCTTAACAGACAAATAATGCTCTAAGGTAGAAAAGCATTTTCTTTACAATAACCCTGAGAGACAAGTAGTATGAATATTTTTCTGACACATTTAGCAGGCAAGAATACTGACGCTTTGAAGAGTTAAGTGAATTGTCACTTAGTTAGTAAGTATATATCACAAAGTTAGTAAGTATATAATTTGTGATTTGAGGAAGCCAAGATGGTAGAGGAAAGATACGATCTTTCCTCTCAGAGCTCCCCACATGATCTCTCCAAAAACCTCCAAATAATGCCATAAGACAATCCCTGGAGCAGCAGAACCCAACAAAGGATGGTGTGACATCATTTTCCAGCCAAAGATGCCTTAGAAGGTCATCAGGAAAGGTCTGTTGTACTGGGGTGAGAGTGAAGCACAGCAAGACTACCACAGATTCAGCTCCAGGCTGTGCCAGAGAAAGTGACCTTTGGAGCCTCTGAATCAGCTGCAGATGCAGCTTATTCTGGAACTCATCTCATGGTCTGGAGGAGGATTAAGCCAGAGGGAGATTACAGGGGGCTTTGCTGGCACTGAGGCAGTACTCGGTTGTTTGGCCTGTTCTGTGAACCAGGAAGTAGTCTTGAGTGGTGGTCCCACGTGGGGGAGGGGTACAGGCTCTCCCAGAGCTTACAACCACAGCAAAGACATTGTGTGTTTTTTTGTTGTTGTTTCCATGTTAAAGAGCAAGTAGGCTTGGGGTTATTTACAGACCAGAGCACAGGCCAGGCAAGTGCAGAACATGCCTCTCTTTAAATTGTACCACCTGGGACCTCCTGAAGTTTGGGACAGTGCAGCCTGGAAGCAGTGCCCCACTTTAAGAAGGAGTTAAAAGTCAGGATATAGGCTAGCAAAATGAACAGACAGAAAAGGATGCAGACTATAGAAAGTTTCTTTGGTTACAAGAAAGATCAAAATACACTCTCAGAAGTAAATCACAATGTCAAAGCTCCTATATTCAAAGCTTGTAACAAAAACATGAATTGGTCTCACGTCATAGAAGCACTCAAAAAGGACTTTGAAGATAAATTAAAGAGAGGTAGAAGAAAAAAATGGAAAGAAAAAATGAGAGTGATGCAGGAAAGTCATGAGAAAAAAGTCAACAGCTTGAAAAGCCAAATAGAAAAGCTCTCCAAAGAAAATAATTGCTTAAGAATTCAGATTGAACAAATGAAGTTAATAACTTTATGAGAAATCAAGGCACAATAAAGCAAATCCAAATGAATAAAAAAATATGGGGTAATGTGAAATATCTCCTTGGGAAATCAGCTGACCTAGAAAATAGATCCAGGAGAGAAAACTAGAAAATTTTTGGACTACCTGAAAACCATGATTAAAAAAAGAGCTTAGACATCATCTTCCAAGAGATTGTCAGGGAAAGCTGCCATGATATTCTAGAAGCAGAAGGTAAAATAGAAACTGAAAGAACCCACCAATCACCTCTTGAAAGAGATCCCAAAATGAAAACTTCCAGGAATATTATATCCAAATTCCAGAGCTCCCAGGTCAAGGAGAAAATATTGCAAGCAGTCAGAAAGAAACAATTCAAGTACTGTTCAGTCACAGTCAGGCAAACACAAGATCTGGCAACTTCTACATGAAAGGATCGAAGGACATGGAACATGATATTCCAGAGGGCAAAGGAACTGGGATTATAACCAAAAATCACCTACCCAGCAAAACTGAACATAATCTTTCAGGGGGGAAAAGGGGACTTCAATGAAAAAGAGAACTTTCAGGCATTCATGATGAAAAGACCTGAACTGAATAGAAAATGTGACTTTCAAATACAAGATCCTAGCAAAGAATAAAAAGGTAAACAGGAAAAAGAATTCATGAGGGATGTTAAAAGGTTAAACTGTTTACATTCCTACATGGGAATATGACACTTCTAACTCATAAGAACTTTCCCAGTATTAGGGCAGTGGAAAGGAATAAATTTAGACAGAGGGCACAGGTGGGAACTGATTATGAAAGGATGATATCTGTAAAGCATTTATTTTTGTTTATTGTTTTTTTATTTTTGTTTTTTGTTTTTGTGGGGTTTTTTTGTGGTTTTTTGGTTTTTTGGTGGGTTTTTTTTTTGGTTGGTTTTTTTTGCAGGACAGTCAGAGTGGGGTGGTATGCTCAGAGTCGAGCAGCTAGTGAGTATCTTGTGTCTGAGACCGGATTTGGGCTCTGGTCCTCCTGAGTCCAGGGCAGGTGCTTTGTCCATTGTGTCACCTAGCTGCTCCATGATAAAATCTTTAAAATAAATTTAAGGGGTGAGAAGATTGAACTAGGAGAAAGGGAAAGGGAGAGGTGGAATGGAGTAAAGTATCTCACATAAAAGAACCAAGAAAACATTTTTGGACTGGAGGGGAAGATGGGGGAGGACTGGGGTTGTGAGTGAGCCTTACTCTCATCAGAATTGGCTCAAAGAGGGAATAACATACACACTCAAATGGGTATTGTAATATATCTTGCCTTGCAGGGAAGTGGGAGGGAAAGGGGATGAGGGGGGAAGAGTTAAGGAAAGGAGGGCAGATTGGGGAAGAGCAGTCAGAAACAAAACCCTTTTTTTTTTTTTGGCGGGGCAATGAGTATTAAGTGACTTGCACAGGGTCATACAGCTAGCAAGTGGCAAATGTCTGAAACTGGATTTGAACTCAGGTTCTCCTGAATCCAGGGCCAGCGCTTTATCCACTGCACCACCTAGCTGCCCCAACAAAACACTTTTGATGAGGGAAAGGGTAAAAGAAGATAGAAAGTAGAGTAAATATCATGGGGAGAAAATAGGATTGAGGGAAACACAGCAATAGTAACTGGGAAAAAATTTGAAGCAGAGGCAAGAGCAATGTAAGATGAGGATGAGGATGATGATGGTGGTGGTGGTGGTGGTACTTTGCTGGGCTATTGTGAAGAAAATTCTTTGTCTGGTATAAGGTACTATATAAATGTTAGCTATTATTGTTATTGCAATAATCAACCTCATGGGTGCTTTGTAAATAAATATCCCTTTAAAGTACTATATAAATGTAGTTTACTAAAAAAAAAAAGATGACCAGGATGGTTTCAGAAAAACCTGGAAAGACTTACATGAGGTGATGCAAAGTGAAATGTATTATATATAAAATAACAGCAATATTTTTAAGATGATCTGATGAGAATGACTTGGTTATTTTCAGCAATGCAATGATCCAAGACAACTGTGAAGGACTTATGAAAAATGCAATACATCTATAGAGAAAGAACTGATGGTATCTGAATACAGATGTAAGTATATTTTGTTGTTGTTAGTTCATTTTTCTAAAGTTTTTGGCTGCTATATTTTGCATGACTGCACATATATAACTTATATTGAATTGCTTGAGTTCTTAAGAGGGGATAGGGAGGAAGGAACAGGATTTGGAACATAAAGTTTTAAAAATCGATGTTACAATTTATTTTTACATGTAAGGTAGGTAAAATTCTTAACTAATTTAGATTTGAATTTTGGTCAACTCCAAGTCCTAAGTTTTGTATCCTATAGTAAAATTTCAAGATCTAAAATTTTGTCAATATAGATATTGCCATCACTATTTCGAGTTGTAGCTTCTCTATAACTTAGTAGATGGTTTTAAGAGTTTGTCTCAATTTTTTCATGAGCCTATCTGATCTTAACTAGATTGGTCCTCAGGCAATAGATATGGTTACTAGACTCATGCTCAAAACCTTTTCAGATTATTAGGACCAGGTAAAACTTGTGTTCTGTTCCCTTCCATCCAGAGAAACTAGGGTCATCACTGTACTCTCATGAGGCAACAGTGTAGTACCTTGAGTGCATGTCTATATCTGTATATATAGAAATATATAGATATATCAATGCATATATATGCATACATACTATATATGCACATTCATACACTTGTGTTTTCTTTTTTTATTTTCTGGATCAACAGTTGGTCTATTACTTATAGCCTCAGGGACTTGGTTGGAACACTAAGGAATTAAATTATTTGCTCATGGTCACTCAGACATTATGCATTAGAGACAAGAAAAAACCAGACTTCCTGACTTCAAGGCTCATCCACTATTAATTGCTGCCTGTCATAATAGATACACACAATTTTAAAAAGCAAATGTATCATGTGTGTATTTTTAAAAGCAAATGTATCATGGTTATGTTTTTCATATTCTTTAGGGGAAATAGTTGAAATGAAATTTATATTTTAAAAACTCAGAAGGATCAATAATGACATTTAAACACTCTGAATAGATGGGCAGTATAAAGGAACTATTTCTATGAGTAATCTAAGAAGGAAACCAATCTTAATTCTTATAGTAAATGCTGGCACCACACACTAGCTTTATTATCCCAGAGCTTCCTCCTTTGGTAGCAATTAGGCTCAACAGGAAAAGAAAGGCCAACCTGAAAATCATGTGCTAGACAGGGCCAATTCAGTGTTTTATATATTATGACTTTTCATTTATATTTTATATTCTACTCAATTCATTGTAAGATCCTATGAAGTCAATGTTATTCTCATACTTAAAAGCAAATTACTTATTTTAGTTCTCTTTAGGAATTAACAAAAAAGTTGGAGTATAAAATAAGGAAAAAATTTGTTGAAGGTATAGCCTTTAGTTTGAAAGATTCATGAAAACAAATAAGTTAACAATGATTTTCTTTTTAACCATATATTAGTAATGGAAAGCGCCTGGGTTTGGAGTTAGGAGGAAATGGAATCAAATTCTACCTCTGAAATTAATCAACTTAACAGTCAATCAAATGAAAAATCACATGAACAGTAGCTGTGCTTTTGGGAAAGACATATCCTCTATATGACTCAGAGAACCTCTTAGGACTTAATCTACTAAAGTCATGAATTGATTGCCACCTGCTTTTGGAAGGAGTTTCCACATCACAGATGTCCTATACTGACCTTCTTATATGAAGGAAAGAATTATGTTGGTCTATGGTGGCCAAAGATTGATCATGCCAAGTTATATTATCACCATCATCACCATCACTTTCATCATCCTCATCATTCTCATCCTCGTGCTCATTATGTTTCCAAAGTATTCTACATATATTCAGTTTATTGTAAAGTAGTTAGGGAAAGTATTATTCCCTTTAACTTTGCAGATGAGTTAATTGTGCCTCAGAAAATAAATAACTTGCCTAGCTAGCAGATGGCCAGACCAAAGACTGAACTTGGGTTGATTTGTCTTGTTGGTGTTTTGGGAAGCACATACTATGGAACAATCACTTCTCTGTTCACATTTTCGGGCTGGGGCCCCAGAGTAAGACTTCAACTTCTCCCCTCATAGTTCACCCCTCAGGAAACACTGAGGGACTGGGGGCTAGCGAGGAATGACTTTCTAATGCAATAATTCAGGAGTCCCCACTGGTATGCTTCTGTCATTAATTATCAGTTGATCTCAGTTAGTCAGACCTATCTAGTTTTTTGAAAGCCGTATTTATGAAGTTAGTGTAACAGTAAGAGTTGGCATGAAACATTCCCCTAAAAGTAGGGGATGCACTACCCAACTGGACACAGAGCCCAGGGAAAAGTAGGCTTAAGCTTAGAGATTATGTTGCAAAGGGAGCAACTCAGTATTGAGAAGTACTGTCACTTGAGTCCTCGAGCTTTTACCTTTGTGTATGCTATAGCTTTCTGGTGGGTTCCTTGTGGAGTCCTGAAACTGTATTTCTTCCATGTGTTTAGTTTGTCCTCACTTCCTACTCAGATACTGTGAATCAGTGGCATTACTCACTGCTATTCCTAGTATTTTGCTAGGACACTGATGAGAAATCAAGACCTTCCAAAGTTTACAAGGTCATCCTCTAGCAAAGGGAATGGGAGGAGGGATGGGACTTGGGGAAGGAGATGGAAGTTCTATGCCTCTTACCCTCCAAGCAATTTCCCCATCAGGGGCTTGACTAGGAATTATTATCCCTCCTTTAAGGCTAAAAGATACTTGAAAGCCTGAGTTCTGAACCACTTCTATTTTATAGAAGATCCACAAGGTATGATGGAGTATCTTCTGCTAATAGCAATATGTCTCCTTTGAATCATAACTTCAAATCACCCAGGTGCCTTCACTCCTTTCAAATTTGGAAACCTGCTCTCTGTGAAAAAGAGGTGATATATTTAAAATATGGAATAAGATAATAATAACAATTAACATTTACATAGTGCCTACTATGTGCTGGACACTGCACTAAGCACTTTTATACATATTATCTTATCTGATCCTTACTATAAGCCTGTGCTGTTAGCAATAGCACAACAAGTTGCTATTATCCCTATTTTAAAGATGAGGAAACTGAAGCAAATAAAAGTTGAGTGACTTCCCTATGTCACACAGCTAGTTAGTGTCTGAGGAAGAATTTTAAATCAGGTCTTCCAGACTCCAGGCCCAATGCTTTACCACTAACTGTCTTTGTTTGTTTGTTTTTGGCAAGGCAATTGGGGTTAAGTGACTTGCCCAGGGTCACACAACTAGTAAATGTTAAGTGTCTGAGTCCGGATTTGAACTCAGGTCCTCCTGAATCCAGGGCCGGTGCTCTATCCACTGCGCTACCTAGCTGCCCCAGTTTTGTTTTGTTTGTTTGTTTACTAACTATCTTTATTGGGATCCTAGATGATTGTCTCTAGGACCTAAAATAAGCACTTCAGTACTTGGCTTCAACCTAGTTTTCTTCTCATTATACTCATTATATATTGTATACCCATGATTTCAAAGATCACCTTGGCAACTCAATGGAAGATGGGCATGATCAGGATAGGCCCCCACTCAGTGAGTTTTGGTGACTCCCTATTCCCTCCAGGAACAAATATAAATACATCTTCTGGGCATTTAAAGCTTTCTCTTCCTTGGCCCCTTGGTTCCTTTCCAGGCTTTTTATCCTTACTCCCTCCATACCTCTAGGATTCAACTCCACTAACCCATTTGCTGTTCCTTGAACTTTTGTTCATCCCTTTTCTTGGTGCCTTGGCGAGAGCCATCATCCTGAATACCCTTCCACTCACATCTACCTGTTGGTTTCCTTGGCTTCAAGATTCGGCTCAAATCCTAAATTCTACAGGAGGCCTCTTTTCATTCCCCGAGCTACTAATGCCTTCCCTCTCGCTATCCTTTTACTTTTATTCTTCTCCTGTTTCTTTCTGTTTCCATCTGTTTATGTTTCTCTCTACGCTGTTGTGCATCCTTCATTTCTAAAGAGGACCAGTGGTATCATAAAGTGATATCTTCAATTGCAAGTGAATTAGATTTAAGTGAGGCAGAGTTGCAAAAGTCATCAGTCTCACTTTCTCTTCCAGAGCCATTGAAGTCCAGTAGCGAGACAAAAGTCAAGATGACTAGTGATGGCCCAGGATGCACTGGATGACCTTGGCTCCTTCTGATCAAGCTCTAAATGTTCCACAGCGCTTGCTTTAGCTGCTTTCATGGCAATTGGAACAAATTGTTCTCATCTGCTCATTATGCTAATGGTGGTTTTCACGCTAGGGGTAGATATCCCCTTAACTCACTGATAGTTTGGAGAACTTGCTTTAGCCAATCTGCCAAGACCGTTTTACCAGGGTATGGCCACATAATACAGTTTCTTGGAGCCACAGATGAGATTTGGGCGTTTATAGAGTGTTAAGGGAGAACAAGCACCTCTTGTGTGAGGACTTGCCAAGTCCTTTTCAGGGTTGATCATCCATCTTTGG
The DNA here is from genome assembly GCF_019393635.1 of Dromiciops gliroides. Taxonomy (NCBI): domain Eukaryota; kingdom Metazoa; phylum Chordata; class Mammalia; order Microbiotheria; family Microbiotheriidae; genus Dromiciops; species Dromiciops gliroides. The sequence continues at coordinate 480,016,229 of NC_057861.1, forward strand.
TGTCTACTTGTACCTTAAGCTGTACCCTATGGATCCAGTAAGCTCTCTCTCTCTATATATATATATACACACGTATACAAACACACACACACACACTCCATGTATATACCTAGTTATTCATATGTTATCTCTCCATTAGAATGTAGGGCTCCTTGTAGGAAGAACTGTTTTTATCTTTCTTTGTATCCTCACTGCTTAGCATAGGATCTGGGCCATAGAAGGTACTTAATAAGTGTGTGTTTACTGACTGACTGACTATCACTAGAAGCTAACATGGAAACAGACACCTTAGGAGAAAATAGAAAATATAAAGGCAGCTTAATTATAGGTAGTTAGTCTGTAAACAAATAGCAATAAAGTGCTTATTATTTGTCATTAGTGTTTGGTCCTTTTATCAGACTCTGTTACTCCATTAGGGGTTTTCTCTGCAAAGATACTGGAGTGGTTTGCCATTTCCTTCTCTAGTTCATTTTATAGATGAGGAAACTGCGGCAAACAGGATTAAGTGACTTACCCAGAATCACACAGCCAGTCAATATAAGAAGCTGGATTTGAACTCAGGAAGATAAATCTTCACTCCAAGCCCAGTGCTTTATCCACTGTGCCAACTCAGTGACCTATTATGTATCAGGCACATTTCTGATAGTAAGAGAGAAAGAAGATAGTTCCTGTCCTTGAAGAACTTAGACGCTAATGAGGAAGACAACACGTGTGTGTGGAGATAAAGAGACAGAGACAGAGAGAAATAGCAACGAAGATATGGATATATGTATCTATATACAGAATATATACAAGATGAACACAAGGCACTTATGTAAGGGAGGTACTGGGGTTAAGAGGAAGGAAGGCCAGATCCAGAATCCTTGCCAAGTCTTGAAGAAAAGGAGTGATTCCATGAGGCAGAAGTAAGGAGTGAGGTAACATAAGAACAATAATGTTTTCTGAAGAAGATTCAATCTCTACCAAAAAGGAGTGTATCAGGCCTGGTTTGCTTATTTTTCAGAACCACCATCACAAAAGTTCATTTGTCCTTTTCTATCCCAGGGCCCAGTCATCCTCCCAAGAACTCTATCAGGTGAGGGTAACATTGCAACAGGATTTGCATTCTTTGCCTCGTGCTCCTTGGGGAAAGTATTAAATCAAATATATGTTCTTTGAAATACTTGTTTAGAATTCTCAAAACTACATAAAGAATAACTTCTCACAAAGAAGCCATTCCTCTAATCCAGCTCCCTAGCACTCAATCATTCGTTTTTCTTTTCAGGTCCTTGCGTGTGCTTTTTAAAAAGGATACTAAATCAAATTCATCCTACTGTAATTTCCAACTTCCATTCAAAGTCAATATTAATAATTTAAGAAAAGAAATGACTCTACAAAGACTCTTTTCTGTTTGTGTCTAAACTCCCAGGGGCGGATACTCATCTCGTAGTTAATGGAAGTACTAACATTAATGAACAAAATAAAAACTGCAAACATCAATTTTCCTGCTGCTTTTGACTAGTCATCAGTTCAATTTGCATTATAAAATACAAACACTGCTTCTGTCCATAACAACATTTTTCATTCCACTGATCTTAAAGAAATTAAGAGCTGCACAAAATGAGGTATGAGTGGATTGGGTGCCATCTGAACTAGAAAACCATGCATGTATCAAAGCAAATGAAGGACTAAGAAAACAATTTTGTGATCTTCCCCCCCAGTAGTATTCACATATAACCAAATCTTAATGTCAAGTATTTTAAGATTATTACTGTCTCATAATCACCATTATTATTAGCTCTAGACCTGTAATTTTATCAGTGTAAGAAACTCCCTCCACTAAAAGAAATCTGAGATTCTTTCACTCCCTGCAATCTTAATGAATTGCCTGAAGAACTGAAAGGTGACTCACCAGTGATCACAGAGCTAATATGTGTCAAGACAAGACTTGAACCCAAATCTTTGTGACTTTGAGGTCTGCCCTCTATGTGTTATATGCTACATTTCTTCCTTCTAAAAGTATCTTAATAATCCTAAATCATCAAGCAATAGGATCAAGAGAGCCTGATTAATTGAACAATTTAGAAGTTCTGGTGCAAGCTTTGGAAGAAATGTAGTTATATTTACAGGGGAGTCTTTCTATTATAAAGTCTGAACATATTCATAGGTGGCAACAGTACTTCTCCCTTCATGCCAATAGGAAAACGAATTCCCTTTGCATTTATTAGCCACCTGAAAATTCTCTTTGTTTCACTTCTTTTCAGATTTGCATAGCCTGAATTAATATTTCAATAACCCTCTTGAAGAAGATTGTTTGGAACCATTCTACATCAATGTAGCCTTCTTTATGCAGAAGTGCATAACACACTCTTTCAAGACACAGATTGCTTTTCACAGATAATGTAGTATACTTAATCATGTATAAAGGAAAACTTCTGATATCCACATTAGAGATGCAGCTCTATCTCTATCAAGCAAAAAATTACCCTCTTCAATAATCTCTAGAAACTTCTTAAAATGGAAAGAACATATCCATGATAGACAGTCACATTTATCAAAACCTTACTGTCCCTACCCCCAAAATATACACATACATGTTAATTCCAGAAGCAATTTTTTTAAAAGTTTACTGCCATGGCAACAATGATCCACAAGTTATAGGTGATACTTTTGAAAGGCTGAGTATTTCCCATCAAAGGACATCCATATACACTGATATTTTAGCAACCTTATGCAATCATTTTGCATCAAGCCAAGAAAAACACTAATGATAAAAGCCTCCATTTACTTTGAAAAGAAAAGAATAAATCAAAACAAAAAGTCAATTAAAAATTCCAGCATTGATAACTTAATAAATGAGTTGATAAATATTAACATTAATGTTGTTTATAAGCTAACAATTAAGTGGGAATCAGTAAAATGAATTTTCATTTTCCAAATATTTACTTATTATATGAGTATTACATATTCTCATTACTATATATCAATGTTTAGATGGGACAGGTAGAGATGAGTTTGAATCTTGGCTTAGACATTCAACAGCTATGTGACCATGGGCAAGTTAATTTAACCTTTTCCAGCCTCAGCTTCCTTATATATAAATTAGAATAGTTGCATATTACTCACAAGACTATCATAAGGATCAAATGAGATAACATATATAAAGTGCTTTGCAAACTTAAAAGATAAATGCTAGCTATTATTAATGCTGTTATTATTAGTTTTTTCAATATCAGATAAAATCCTTGTTCATGATTCTGAAATAAGGAATTTTGAAGATATACTTAGATTCTTGGAATTCATGTAAAAAATACTGAAGGAGACTGTTTCAGGGAAATTTGGGAAAACTGATTCATAGTGACATGAGCAGAGCCAGTAGAACAATTTATAGTATAATGCTAGCATTGTATAAATAAATAATTTTGAAAGACTTAAGAATTCTTTTTTTTTTTTTGCGGGGCAATGGGGGTTAAGTGACTTGCCCAGGGTCACACAGCTAGTTAAGTGTCAAGTGTCTGAGGCCGGATTTGAACTCAGGTACTCCTGAATCCAGGGCCGGTGCTTTATCCACTGCGCCATCTAGCCGCCCCCCTAGACTTAAGAATTCTGAACAGTGAAATGATCATGATTCCAGAGGACCAATAATGAAGAATGCTATCTACCACCTGAGAGAGAGCTAATGAATGAAATATTCAGAAAGAGACAGATATCGAATAGTGATTTCTTGTGCCAATGTGGTAAACAAAAGGAATAATTTTCCTTGGTTATGCATATTTGTTATAGGAGGGTTTTTTCTTTTTAAGGTGGAAGAGAAAAATAAATGCTCAATAATTTTTTAAAATCACCTTAGATTCATTCCCATAGTTTCAGTATTACTTGAATACTCTGTTATCATAATTATACTATGATGCATAATAAAGAAAATTAGACTGAGAGGTAGGGGAAATAAAATTTCTGCCCTGATGAATTCTGTGGAGAACATAAACTTATCTGATTTGACATGGATTCTGCTAGAGGAGTATCCTATTTTTATCTCAGCTTATCACTTACTTAATCAGCACAGTAAGTTAAGTGTAGGTTTAAAAGCCCAAGGCTCTGAGGACAGTGGGACTTCTATTCCCCTGATCAATTATGTCAAGAATAATTTGAACTGTATAAGGAACTTCTCACCCAGTACTAAGGAGAACATTCCCTTCTTATCTTTGGAATATAATGCCCTGAAAATATGTCACAATTGCTAAGAATCATTGAAGTCTTACTGAAGCAAAGGAGAGGCAATTTTAGCATGACTGTCATATTTCCTCTTCCAGGAATATTTGGAGAAAAGTTCAGGTTTTATAACATAATGGAAATACTGGAATATTTTCTTCTTAGGATTTGCAAAAGTTATTTTTTTATATAAAAAGTTATCCATTTGTTATTTGATTAGCTTTGCCAGATGCAATTTATTTTTTCTTAATTATATGTAAACCAAAATTTTAAACATTAGTGTTTTTTAAATGTTTGTTTCTTTCCTTCCCTCCCCTCACTCTCTTTGAGAAGGTAAGCAATTTGATATAGATTGTACATGTTCAGTCACGTAAAACATTTTTATATTAGCCATGTTGCAAAAGAAATACAGACAAAAAACCCACAAGAATAATAAAGTATGCTTCAATCTACATTCAGACTCCATCAGTTCTTTTTCTGGAGATGGATAGCATTTTTCACCATAAGTCCTAAAGAATTGTTTTATATTTAAGTGATTCACAGTTGTACATCATACAATATTGCTGTTACTGTGCATGATTTTCTCCTGGTTCTGTTCCTTTCATTTTGCATCAGTTCATGTAAGTCTTCCCAGATTTTTCTAAAAGCATTCTGCTTGTCATTTTTATAGCACAATAGTATTCCATCACAATCATATACCACAAGTTGTTCAACCATTCCCCAGTTGATGGACATCCCATCAATTTCCAATTCTTTGCCATCACAAAAAGAGGTGGTATAAATGTTTTTATACATATATAGATCCTTCTTCTTTTCCTTTTATCTCTGAGTTATAGACCTAGCTTACTGCTTTCCTTCTAATCTTGGCTACATTGGTTTTGTTTGTGCAACCTCTTTTTAATCTCATGTAATCAAAATTTTCTCTTTTACTTCCCATGATCTTCTCTATCCCTTCTTTGGTCAAAACATTCTCCATTGTCCATAGAGCTGACAGTTAAAATATTCCATATTCCCCTAAATCACTTACGATATTACCCTTTATGTCTAAATCATCTACACATTTTGATCTTATCTCAGTATATTGTGTGAGATATTAGTCTATACCTAGTTTCTTCCAAACTGCTTTCCCAGTTTTCTCAGTGAATTTTGTCAAATAGTGATTTCTTGTGCCAAAATCTTGGATCTTTGGATTTGTCAAACACTAGACTACTATGGTCATCTACTGCTCTGTGTTATGCACCTAATCTATTCCACTGATCATCCACTCTATTTTTACCCAGTATCATATTATTTATTTATTTTGGGGGGGTGAGGCAATTGGGGTTAAGTGACTTGCCCAGGGTCACACATCTAGTAAGTGTCAAGTGTCTGAGGCCAGATTTTATCTCAGGTCCTCCTGACTCCAGGGCCAATGCTCTATCCACTGTGCCACCTAGCTGTCCCTATCATATTATTTCGATGATTACTTCTTTGTAATACAGTTTGAGATCCAGTACTGCTAGATCACATTCCTTCACTTTTTTTCATAGATTCCCTTGATATTCTTGAACTTTTGTTCTTCCAGATGAATTTTGTTATTATTATTTCTAGTTCAATAAAATGATTTAATTGGCATGGCACTGAATAAGTAAATTAATTAATGTAGAAGTATGCATTTTATTATATTGGCTTGGCCTACCTACAAGCAATTAATATTTCTCTGTTTATATCCGACTATTTCTGTGTAAATGTTTTGTAACTGTTCTCATATAACTCCTAAGTTTGTCTTGGCAGGAAGACTTCTAAATATTTAATATTGTCTGCAGTAATTTAAAATGGAATTTCTTTATCTCTTTGTGCTTGACATTGTTCATAATATATAGAAATGTTGATGGTTTATGTGGGTTTATTTTATATCCTGCAACTGTTCTGAAGTTGTAAATTATTTCAACTAGCTTTTTAATTGATTCTCTAGGATTCCTTAAGTATGCCATCATATATTCAAAGAGTGATAGTTTTGTTTCCTCATTGCTTATTCTAATTCCATCAAGTTATTTTTATTGACTTATTGCTATAGTTAACCTTTCTAAAATAATATTGAATAAGTCACTTCTTTAAACAAAGGAGTCTAAAGATGTCTAAATACTAGCCATTTCTTCAAGATATTTAGTAAACCCTCTTAGACAGAAATCATTTTTTAAAACAAAGTTTAACTGAAGAAGCAATGACTGAAGTTGATAAGATGAAATTTGATAGAGGTAAATATAAAATCTTGTACTTGAGCAAAAAAAAACCTTCGCAAACAGAAGATAGGGAGTAATGGTCATTGAGGAGTTGTTCTGAAAAAAGATTTTGGTTGGAGGGGCAGGGTGTAATGGACTGTAATTTTAGGAAGTCAGCGGCAGGATGTAGTAGTCAAAATGCTAATGTGATCTTGACTTCATTACAAAAAGCATACTTCTTAGCATACAGAAGTAATAGTTCGATTGTACTCTACCCTGGTTAGACCCACATCCACAGTGTCATGTTCATTTCTGTGTACCAGAACATTGATAAGTTAGAGAATATCTAGAGGAGGGCAACTAGGATGCTAATGTATATTGTATACATGTAATATGAGGATTGGCTTATTGTACCTTGCGTGTATGGATAGCCTAAGGATTCAGTGAAAAGCTAACTTAATTTGGGCTTTAGTTTTCATTACATTAGTATTGAAGGACTATGGCATTCTTTTATATTTATCTTTAGTTAACCTGACCTTGATGCCATTTTCTATACACAAATTTAAAAAAAAAATCTGAGCTGCTCTGACTTCCCTTACCATCCACATAAATATCATTATAAAGTTTCCCTTTCCCCCTCATCATAATATGTTTGGGTCATCATTCTTGAGCATCTTCTTTGAGCTGATTGTGTTAAAGGCAGTACCATCCTTCAAGTCACCTAGACTCATAAACTCAGATATCCTAGACTCTTCCCTTTCTCTGACCCATTGTATACAATTGGTTGTAAAGTCTCATGTATTCTGTTTCTGCAAATCTTTACTTTTGTTAATGCTCTTGCCCTCCTCAAATTACCATGGATGTATTTGTAGTTGTACACGTTGTCTTCTTCCAGGAGAATACAAGACACTTAAGGGCAGGTAATGTTTTTCCTTCTGTCTTTGTCTCAGCACTTAGCATAGTATATTTCAATAATTATTTGTTAGCTTGGATTGACTTGGAATTTATCTATCCTTTCTATGAATTCTTTGAAACTCTATTTTTATTTTGTGGAGTTTTTTTGTTGTTTTTGTTTTGGTTTGGTATTTTTGTGGGGCAATGAGGGTTAAATGACTTGCCCAGGGTCACACAGCAAGTAAGTGTCAAGTGTTCGAGGCCACATTTGAACTCAGGTTCTCTTGAATCCAGGGCTGGTGTTTTATCTACTGCTCCACCTAGCTGTCTCTGCAGCTCTATTTTTAAAAGTATGATAAAACTATGATAGTTTTTTCTCAAGTTTCCAAGAGTTCCTTTTTCTTTTAATACAAAACCATAAATCTCATTACAAACAGCCTTTTAAAATGGCATTACATAACTGAAAAAGCTACCTTTTAAGTATATATTAAATTTAACAGGTAGTACTAATACTACATTGCTTATATATGCTCCCTTATAAAATTCTTTCTGCTCTTGACTCTGAATTTTAAAAATGTTTCCGAAGAGCATTCCAAGCATGAGGAACCAGCCAGAGAAAAAGATCAAAGCCAAGAAATGGAGTGTTTTGGTCATGGAACAGCAAGGAGGCCAATGTTAGTAGTTCATAAAGAATGTGGAAAGGAACAAGGTGGAAAAAGACTGGAAAATCCCACTAGATTATTTGTATCATGGATGGAGAAATACATGAGAATCATAAGAATCCACTCACTGAAGCTACTTTCTTCTTCAAACTTTGGCTATTGTTTTGGTACCAAATCAGACTGCACCATTCCCAAGGAATAGTGAAAAAGGCAGAGCCAAGATGGTGCATTATAGGCAACAACCCAGCTGAAATTTCTCAACATTCCCCTCCAAACAACTTCAAAATAACTCAAATAAAACTTTGGAGTAGAGCCAACAAAAAGTAAGAGAGAAACTTTTTTCAGCCCAAGAAAATGTAAGAAATCAGCAGGAGAGATCTGTGACACTGGGTGGAGGTCTGTCTAGAGCATAGCACAGGGGACACCAGCACAAGTGGTAGGTATTGGAAGTGGCCACAACTGTGGCACCAGCAGCAGCTTTGGAACTTTGAACCCAGACATAGTAAAGATGGGCTCCTTTTGCTAGCACTGTGTACAGCTGGTGCTGATTGACAACTCCATTGGCCATACCAGCTCTGGGTCTCAGTTCCAAGGTGGAGAGGAGCACTTGTGTTTGATCACAAGGGAGCAAGGGCTTTGGCATCAGTTCCAAGGCAGTGAGGAACACTAGTGCTTATAGATGCAGGAGAGCAAAAGACCTGGTCAAAGTTTCATGGCCAAGAACAGCTTAGTATTTGCAACTGCAGGGGAACAGGGACTCTTAATGGATTCAGATCAAGAGAGCAGTGACTGCACTAATCCTAGTGACAGAACCACTTTGAAAACACCAAAATTTGGCTGATATTCAGAACTAGCTTATAAAAGAGAAAGCACAAAAAATCTGAAGTTTGGGAAACGGCCTTTATGCTGCCAGTGACCAAAGTCCATGACAGTTAAACATGAAATTCAAAGTCAAGAAATATGCTGAGGAAATGAGCAAATAAGAACAACAGAAAAAGAACTTGACCATAAAAATCTATTACAATGACAGGTTAACAAAGACACAAACTCAAAAGAAAATAACATGAAAAACTATAATCAAAGTCTCAAAGAAAAAATGCTAATTGTAGACAAGTCAAAGAAGAATTCCTAGAAGAGCTGAAGAAAGAGATGAGTGGTAGAGGAAAAATTGGGAAATGAGAGTGATGAAAGAGAGTGATGAAAAGAGAGTTAAGAACTTGGTAAAATTATTGAACTTCCTGAAAGCCATGATCATAAAAGGCCTATCCATCATCTTTCAAGAAATTATCAAGGAAAATTGACATGATATTCTAGAACCAGAGGGTAAAATAGAAATTGAAAGAATCCACTACTCACTTCAGATAGTTGTGTTACCCTGGGCAAGTTGAAATTTTGTTGCTCCCTTGTAAATTCCTCTCTCCCCTTTACCTATCCCTGCCTTGACATTTATACATTCTAACTTTAAGAAAGAGGAAATCCTTCCCCCTTCTTCATTTCTTCCCTAGTATATTTCCTTTCCTCTCCATTTTTTCTCTCTCTTAAGATTAGAGAAATAGGACAAAACTACCCCTAAGCCTTCCCTGTATTTGTCTTTTTTACTCACCTTGAAGACAAGGAGATTCTGAAGGAACATTTATCTTTTCTCCTCTTATTAGAATATAAGCTTTTCAGCATCATTTAGCCCTTTCTAATGGCTCAAATGTATTTATTTACCTTTCTAAGTTTATCTTGATTCCCAAGTTTGCATTTCAAAGTTTCTACCTAGTTCTGCTCTTTTTATCAGGAATGCTTTGATTCTATTAAAGGTTCATTTTTTTCCTCTGTGGAATTATATGTTTTTCAAGGCAAGTTATGACTAGTTATTGAGGAGCAGAAGGAACATCAAATAAAAGTAGACCAATTATACACACAATAGGTCTGTACTAGAGGTGACATAATTTTGAGGGCCCTGAGGAAATGATTGTCAAAAAATCTAAAAGAGGGAAGGATACCAGATGCTTGGAAAATTTACCACCAAAATAAAAATGGCTAAGAGAATACCAACTACTGAGTTTAAATGTGTACTTTTCCATTACTATAAACTTTTATGAGAATAATTTGTACCTTCATTGAAGGCATTCTCAATGAAAATTTGAAAAAAAACACAAATTGGCAGGCTTTTGTAAATGTTATGCTACAGCCGACCACATCTTTAAAAATGACACTTTTAAAAGGGCTGTCGACTACAAGATCATACTTTGTGTTGTTATTTTTGATGAAAAAAAAAACCAACCATTTGATTTAGTAGAACAATACACTGACTCATGGCTCTCCTCCAACAAGATATTTTCCAATGTCAAAATCATATAACATTCTTGAGAAAACAGAGCAACAGAGTTACATTTTGTAAGAAAAGAATAAAACAAGAAGGTGAGTGCTACCTTTAAAAAGTCGCCACTATCTTGGTGGATACCCATCACAGAATGCAAATGGAACAGAGTAATGGAGGGCCTCCAGATTTTCTGCTGGTGCAGATGATATTACTAATTGTGACAAGTCCTGAACCTTTGAAGAGCATCTTAAATGGTACTTATAATCACTCAGAAGGTTATGGTCTAACTATCCATAATAAAAAAGTCAAGTATATGAAAAATACCTATTGTCCAGATTATAACATGCAGATGGGTAAATAACCTATAGAGCTCATTCATTGGTTAATGGAATTAGGACAAAATAGGCAAATGGATAATGATATGGGTGTAGGATTGAACAGTAGGTAGAAAACATGTTGGATTGCCTGTGGAAAATTATGCTTTTAATAATCCAAGCATCTTTTTGAAACAAAGGCCTATTTTTTATATATCAGTATTCTTCTGGTGATTCAGTATTACTGTGGGTTATGGATCATTATAATGCTAAAGAATTACAGTTGTGGCTCTCCCCAAACACAATAAAGAGGTGCATCATGGACATGAGTTGGCTGCAATACCTTGTAAACAAGGAATTATATAGAATTGATGTAAAAAACATCATCAGTATGCTCCATGTCTATAAGAGAAGGTATGGATCAGTTGTGTAAATAGGATGTCTAATTAATAGAGAGTGTGGGCATTCCACTGGTATCTTACAAAGGTAAGAAAATTAGAAGAAAACTATCAGCATGCTTACTTTCTACCTCATGGAGGATTTATGGGAGAATGTGGACAACAGCAGAAGATGAGAGAGCATGGATGAAGGAATTACCAACACTAATAAGATCATTAACTATATAACAGATCGAGTTAAGAATCAGAATACCCTTTCAATGCTATATCCAATTACCATTCAGAATTCCTCAAATATCCACCCTAATTATGCATTTATATTTACCTCCATATGTTGAGATCTTTTGTTCTCTTCATATGCTATTTGTACCATTATGGGTAATAAAAGTATTGAACTATAATACTGAATTTAGTTATGACACTCCTTGTTTATCAATTTCAATGAGCCACTGAGCTTGTATGGGAATTTTGTTTTTGCTCTCCTGCTCAATACTACAAACATTCTCTTCCTTAAAAACACCTTGTAATATCCTACTTTCTCCACTTATCCTTTCTTCTGTATATGTAGGCTATTTCAACCCCTCATATACTCCTTGACATTTATTAATACTTATACACAATCCCTACTATGAGCAATATTCAGTATTTATTCCTTTACCTTCAGCATTATTTACTCCTTGTTCTCTATTTTTAAAACACAGTATAAGAATATGAGATATAGCACAGCTTGCCCTCAAACGCCTTCTCCTCATGGCAGAGCTTTCCTACAGTAACTCTCCAGCAGGTGGCGTCACTCCAATGATTACAACAGTTAGAGATCTGGCTTTGGAATTAGAAAGAATTGGTTTCAAGTCCTTGAATTTTGACCCTGTGCATGTTAGGAGACGGAGACAGAGACAGAGAGACAGAGAGACAGAGAAATAGACAGAGGCAGAGAACGGGGAGGAAGGGAGGAAGGGAGAGAGAAAGACAGAGACTTAGACACAGATACAGACACAGAGATAAAGACAAACAGAGGAGGCAGCTAAGTGGTGTAGTGTATAGAGCACTCGCCCTGGAGTCAGGACAACCTGAATTCAAATTTGGCCTCAGACACTTGACACTTACTAGCTGTGTGACCCTAGGTAAGTCACTTAATCCCCAATTGCCTCACCAAAAAAAAAAAAAAGACAAACAGAGAGGGGGCAGGGAGAGGGAGAGAGAGGGAGAGAGACAGAGAAAAAGAGATAAGAAGATAGAGAGAGAGACACAAAGAGAAACAGAGATGGAGGAGAGAGAGAAAGAGAAATTTAAAAGACAAATTTTGACTACTTCAAAACTTTACCTAGGGTCATCCCTGTTATTGATATTCCCCCTGATCCTCTAGTACCTTGGAAGACAGAAAGAAATAAAGTATGATATAGTGGAAAGTTCTGACACTTCCCAACTGAGTGACTAGATAAATTAGTTATCTGAACCTCAGGCTTATCTATAAAGTGCAGATGATTTTAACACTTACATAATCTATTTGAAAAAGCTGTTGTAGATGATGTATTTTGTACATCTTAAAGTTTTACTTAAATATAGCCTATTTTTTATTAAGAGATCTCAGAAATAATCATCCTACATAAATCATGAATTATCAGTGCTCTCTCCTAACTTCACCTTGGAATAGAGACATGAAAATATTCCAGACTTGGCTTATATTATGGACCATGTCTATCTAGCTTGACCGATAGCGTAGAATGATATTTGGTAATTGTGAATCTTAATAAAATGATATTATAGCCATAGTGATTTTATTGTAGCATTTTTATAACAACCAATTGGACTTGAAAAAAGGAGGAGAAAAAATGAAATTAATTTTCTTCTCCATACAACTTCTTTTTCTACTTTTGCTTCTATGTTGAGTAAATCACTTAATCTCTTTGGTCTCTTTCTATTTCCATAGAATAAATGGGATGAACTAAATGATTTCTAAGGTCCTTTCCAGCTTTAAAATTCTATCAGTCTTTAAACTCATATGTATTTTGTACTTAACATAGAGCTATGTTATATAATATGTACTTCAAAGGACTACACCATGGAGCCTTCAAAGATTTTCTTTTCTTTTTATGTTGTAGATATCTTTGTTTCTCAATTGTCTTGATAATTGTGTAGTAAACAGGAATAATTTTCCTGAAGAGATTTTTTAAAATAATAAACATTTTTATTTAAAGTTTTGAGTTCCAAATTCTATCCCTCCTTCCCTCCCTTTCCTCCCCCTCTCTGAGGCAGTAAGCAATCAGATATAGGTTATACGTGCACAATTAAATAAAACATTACCACATTAGTCATTTTGTATAAGAAAACTTGAATAAAAGAAAAATGAAAAAGTGAAAAATAGCATGCTTCAGTCTGTATTCCATCAATATCAGTTCTTTCTTTGGAGGTGGATAGTATGCTTCATCATTATTCCTTTGGGATTGTCTTGGATCATTGTATAGCTGAGAATAGTTAAGTCATTCACAGTAAATGAGAGAGGTTACAAAAATCTATAGGAGACTAGAAAGAAAAAGGATGGGGCTAATTTTATCACAAAAGAATTGTTTCATTAGACAATGAACTTTTTCCTTGTCTCTGGGGACTTATTTTACATGGGAGTCATAGTACAAAGAATTTATGATCACTTTAGTGACAATGTTCTGCACTAACTATAATGGCTTTTAATCTTGGTTTGCCTACTGGATATCACATCAGCTCTCTGGGACTCAGTTTTCTTCTATGTAAAATGAGGGGTTAGATAAGAGATATGTAAAGTCTCTTTTCTATCTAACATCCTATAATTCTATGTACCCACCCTTCCAAATCCTCACCCTAAAATATTACCTACTACTCATTCTCTTCCACTGATTGGCTAAGTCCCTCCCACCAACCTAAGCTCTCACTAGTCTATTTTGTTTCTTCTCTTTGCTATTCAATCCTTCTTTCTTAGTTGTCATACTCACTTTCCTCAACCTTTTTTCAAGATTTTTGGCTTTGTTGTGGGCAGACCAGGAGTCAAAAGGCCTAAGTCCTAGGCCTCCTGGTTTCCCTGACTTCCTTCAAGTCTCAGCTAAAGTCCCAGCTTCTGCAGGAAGTCTTTTCCATTCCTTCTTTTTTTTTCCTTTTTGCAGGGCAATGAGGGTTAAGTGCCTTGCCCAAGGTCACACAGCTAGTAAGTGTTAAGTGTCTGAGGCCGAATTTGAACTCACGTCCTCCTGAATCCAGGGCCAGTGCTTTATCCACTGTGCCACCTAGCTGCCCCCTCCATTCCTTCTTAATCTTAGTGTCTTCCCTCTGAGATTATCTCTAGGTTGTAAAAAGTTATTGGGATTCTGTCTCTTCCATTAGACTATGAGCTCTTTGTGAATATCTCTCATCTTCTTTGCCTAGTGCTTAATAAACTGTTATAAATTAGCTGTCCCTATCAAAAAATCTCCGAGAAATCCTGAAAGTGTTCTGGGGACCTAACTAACTTTCTTTACCTGACTATTCAATGTTCAGATTTGTTTTCATTTGTAGAGTTGGCCAAGAAGTGTGTCATGTAACAGAAACATCAAGTGAAAGAGTGCCTACTAAAGTCTGACAATCAGAAAGTAGAAGTCAGAAAGCAGAAGAAAGTGATAAATTCGGCATTCAAATCTGAACTAATCAAGAGGAGTTAGAGCATAATCACTAAATCATTCAAAATTCTAAAGTTAAGATAGAGAGTTATCTAGAAAAATATAATATATGCATATAGCTATTTTATCTATTGGATATGTTATACATTTTACACACATATGGGTGGCCATAGTATAGAGCACACATAGATGTATAGCATCCTATATTCTATGTATGTCCATGATAACAACTCATAATTACACATAAGTTCACAAAATAGTTATTTCCTACATATACTATGGCAGCTGTATAAGAGAAATACCATGGTATATAGATAGAGTCTTGGAATTAAAGTCAGGAAAACCCTGTCTCACATGTAATTACATGGCAATTAGGAAATCACTTCTCAACTCCAACTTCCTCATTTGTAAAAAAAAAAAAAAAAAAAAAAAAGAAATAGGGATATTATTGCCTGTTGTGACTATACCAAGTGAGATTCCACTAAGATAAATGTGTATTAAGCACTCTGCAGACTGTAAAGTCAGCTACTATAATTACTCTATAAATTAATGTTGCTATTATTCTATATGTGGTATGCATAGTATAGATAATATAAAATAACAGAATTACATTGAAGTAAATGTTTTCCTATTATTATTTTGATATTCAAAAGAGATATAATTTAGATCACAAAATGAACACATTTTATTTTATGATTTTCCTAAAATGTATCACCTGGGAGTTATTGTCTAGTAGCTCCATCCTATTTCTTTTTTCTTGGATAAAGGCATCACCCATACATTATAATGGGGCGGGGGGAGAAACAGTATAATTTTGAATAAAAGACTCTATGACTCAAGGTCTATCTTGGCAAATGAAAGATTTCTGAAAAAAGGAGAGAATTTCAACAATTGTTAAATAAGTTTGTCACATTTTTAGCAACATGCAAATCAAGATTGAATAAAATACAGCTAAATTAGTGCTCTGATCTAAACATTTGATCCAAAGCATAAAATAGTAGGAGAAAATTTTCTAATTTTTTTCTTTTTCTCTCTTCTTACCATTATTCTTTTAGATAAACACTATCAATAAGGCTTTTGTGAAACTTACATTTAAGAAAGCAATTAACATAAAAATTGGAATACAAAGATTTTTCAGAAAGGGAGTATTTTTATAGTGCTAATGCAAACAGTTATTAATAGATCACTGGGTCAAGAAGTTATCCTTCCTCAAACAAGTCAGTATGAAACCTCCCTCTCTAAAGGCCCACATAAACTTCCTAGGGCTCTTGGATGCCAACTTCAAAGACATACCCCCCAATAGTTGGAATCTTTTTATTTTTCAGTGCAAAAAAAAAAATGCTATCTGCAACAATGAGTCATCTACTGCAGTTCAACAACAACCTGTCCTTTTCATGCCTCTGCAGCCCTTCAAAAGGAAAACTACTATCTCTTAATGACACACATAAATCCCCTCACTGCCTTACTGCAAAACATAATTAATCCAGGCCTTTTTTATGCTTAATGAAACACCCTGAAAAACACCACAGTCCTGGAGGTGAGCCTATTTACATATACCTGGGGAAAAAAATAACCTCTCATTTTGCTCAGATGCATTATGTTCACAATTCTGGGCTCAGCTATCACTCTACTGGTAGAGCAAATCACTCATATTAAGGAGAACACATAGTAAGCCACCTGTTAGAATAATTTTTTAACTTTTAAAAGCATGAAATAGTTTATTTTCAAATATTGTCTTGTTCTTTAAAAAAAAACAACTTTCCAACTTGTGGTTGCAATAGAATATTTACAGGCAGTAATCTCTTAGATACAGCTGCTGGATATAATTTCACTTTATTAGAATAATTTTTCATATTTTAATCCATATACAGTGCATTACAAAGAATATTACCCCTTGGTGAATCACAAAAAGAAAATTTTCTAGGTTCCATTTATATACACAAAGATAGTCTCAGGAAAATTAAAAACTAAACCACCAAATTCTCATCTTAACTCAAGGGCCATTCCAATCCTTCTCCCTCCCCCTCGTCCCACTCCCCACAAATAATATACAATCATTTTAGCACTATCTAAGGAGTTTCAACTCCTACGGGAGGAAAAAAATAAATAGGTATAAAGTTTAATTTTCAAGATAGTCCTACTGGTAGATAAAGTTTCTCTGTTCTAGTCATCAAGAGTACATATAGCAAGTAAGAAATATAATACAGTTCCCTTACCTGCTTTGGAGTAACCCCAGGCATGCGGATGTCCAATGCAAAATCAGATGAATCAATAGGAATTACTGGCCTGGTGGTACCAAGGCATTCATTGGGGAATGGTCTAGTATTTTCTTTATACCTTAAAATGGATACAAAGTTTTAAGAACCGTGAGTACAATGAAACTTTAATTCAATAAGAAAAATAAGATTTTCACCTACTTCTTATAAATCCTTCTAGATTAGTCTCTCATATTTAGACAGGATAAAAACATTAGACTTCCTAGGCATGTAATGATCTTTTCAAAATGCCCCCCCCAAAATCTTTTCTAACTCTGAGCCAATATAAAATAAAAACAGTCAAATGAAATACATTTAACATTTGCTTTTATACAATTCAAAAGGGGAACTTGAAGTTCTGATTGATGAAATTACAATGTCTAATAAGTTAAAAGAATAAAAAATATGTCAATTTCCTCAAGCCGGGAATAGTGAATACAACCCAGTAAATTGTTATAACTCTATCAAGTAGTTAATAATCAAGGATTTTAATAAATATTACTGGTCAGGAACAAAAGCAAAACATGTTCTTGGTACTAAGCAGAGTTCTAAGGGGGAGGGGAGATCACTGAGTGAAAGAGAACTATGTAAATAAATAAATATTTGACAGGGTAATTATTAGAAGTGTGTCTACAGCTCAGTGTTTTTGGTAAGCTGTTGGAAATCCGTGATCTATCCCACTCACTCACCACCAAAATCTCACAAGATATTTTATACTTCTAGATGTGATAACAAGAGAGTGCTTAAGTTTAAACAACTGTAACGTGGTTTCTGGCTAACTCACTCAGAGGGAAAGACTAGTATTAGAAATCAAAACTTCTCATTAGAGTTTTGAAAAACAGGAAACCTGGCTGCCGTACAATGGGTTCATTTCAAAACAGAGACCTAGTTTTCGAGACGTTACACCCACAAAAAATAAACACAGTTTCAATAAATTATATTTAGCTGGTACATGCTTCTAAGACTCACAGCTGAAAAAGTGATGGCACCTTTAAATAGCATGCACAAAAAACATAAACATCAGCTCTCCAGCGAAACCCACCTCTTAAAGACAGACAGTGGGCTTCTAAAACCCAAACAGCTGTTTTGAAAAACAAGGAACAGTATTAGCAGGTTATTAACGAGGCCAGCCATGTCCACCCTGCTGTTCCTGGCCCGATTAGAGCAGTAGAAAAAGGGCAGAGCAGCTCTATCGGGTGTGATCCCAACAATTAGGCAGCAGCGGCTGTATCAATTCACTACTTCATTATCGCGTGCTCTGCAGGCATCCCCCACAGCGCTGGACAAACCATCTGTCTTGGAAGGTGACGCACGGTATATCGGGAAGGTAGATGATGCTATGTTGTCTCTTATCATTAGCTGCAAAAAAATCTGTTGGAAGAAATCTTTCGCAGCGAGGTTACGCTGTACTTTTTTCCAGTCAAGAAACAGAATCAAAGAGGTAGTCCTGATGTTTTCCCCCTCTGAAGCTTTTGGCTCTGGTGTTCCGTTCAGACCGGCAGGTGACTTATCAATCCACAATAACAGAGGCTGTGAGGGATATCATACAAACCAACGTCATTCATCATTCGGAACCTGCAAAAATAGAAGCAGATAATGGATGACTAACACATTACAGCATTTGTCCTCAGCAAATCCCTGTTGAGGCTTTTTAATACATTAATACTTTCATAAGCTTTAGCCCAACCCAATGAAAAATGCCTCGGCTGTTGATCTCTGTCTTTCTTCCTCCACCCCCACACAATTACCGTTCCACATTTCCTTCCTTATATCTTTCCCCTTTATGACTAAAAATGCACTTCAAACCTCCAATAATATTTTGCTCTGGCTAAGAAAGTTATTCATATAATAGATGATTGTCACATGAAAAAAGACAACTGAAGGAGAAACGGAGAGAAGCTGAGACAGAGCATTTGGATACAACAGTAATCAGAAAAAGATTATGAGAACAAAGACATGCCTCTGTATGTACCGTGAAGTCTTTTTAAAATCCTGTAGATTATGAATTAGTAAGTGAGATGATATAGAAATAGTGCATAACTTTCAAAAGATACTTCATTTTTTGGCACATAAAAAAGGAGATACAAATACTAACAGTGCCTCTTACCTGGCATCTACTATACACTAACAAGCATGTATCATGACGAAGAACCTCAGACTGACAAAACTATCAAGACATTTAGAACTAGGCTTATATTTCAACATTCTGTGTAATGGATTCTACTAAAATAAACTGAAAATTATATTTACTAGTGTTGAAATGTATGGCTTCTTGTTTCCTGAATATTTCAGTATAAGTTTTAAGGTTCACATTCAGAAGTCAGGTATTTAAAAGCATGTATCACTGCCTGTACAGTAACTTTATTCAAAGGGGGAAAATGATTTGTTAAAGGTTTTATACTATTCAACATATAACCAGAGAGAAAAGCCACATATACCCAACCATTAGTCTAACAAAAAAAAAATTCTATGCTAGTAGTATGTAAAAGTTTCAAAATAATATAGTTTATATGCTACTCTCCAAATTCAAAAGATATTGATAATGATTTAAAAACATAAAATATGTGAAACATACAAAGTTTATCATAATGCTTTAAGAAATATACCTTACACTAAATATAATTCAAGCAAGGTTAGACTTCCATAAAAATCCTGCTGCAAAAGAATTGGTCCTTGAAAGCTGAGGACCTAATCACAAAAAGGAGATGATAATGATGTATTCTGCCCTGATTGTAAAAATGAAGCCAGGTTAACCCTAATTCAGAGGTAGGAACAAGTTACTTGAGTGAGTAAGAAGGAAGCAAAGTCACTGTTCAATAAGTGGACACTGCCCTAGTTGATCCTTAAAATCAATAAACCAATCAATCAACATTTAATTAAGAGGCTACTGTATGCCAGGCACTGTGCTAAGCACTAGGGATACAAAAAGAAGCAAAAGATAGTCCCTGCACTTAAGGAGCTTACAGTCTAATGGAGGGGGAAACATGCAAACAAATATACACAAAGCAACCTATATACAGGATAAATAGGAAATAAAAAGAAGGAAAATGCTGGAATTAAGAGTGATTAATGAGGACAGCTAGATGACATAGTAGATAAAACACTGGCCTTGGATTCAGGAAGACCTGAGTTCAAATTCCGCCTCAGACACTTGACATTTACTAGCTGTGTGACCCTGGGCAAGTCACTTAACCCCCACTGCCCTACCAAAAAAAAAATAGAATGGTTAATGAAGGCTTCCTCTAGGTGGAATTTTAATTGTGTGAAAGGGAGGTCGGTAGCTGGAGTAGAGGAGGGAGAACTTTACAGGCATGAGGAATAGCCAGAGAGTATACCTAGCACTGAGAGATGGAGTGTCTTGTTAATGAAAAAGTTATAAAAACGAAGGAAGGAGGGAAGGAGGGAAGGAAGGAAGGAAGGAAGGAAGGAAGAAAGGAAGGAAGGAAAGAAGGAAGGAAGGAAGGAAGGGAAGAAATAAAAAGAAAGGAAGGAAGGAGAGAAAGAGAAAGAAAGAAAGAAAGAAAAAGACTTTAAGGCCCTGTGTTTCCAGAGTTTTGAATTTCCAGAGTTTTTTCTATGTGTGCCTCACTGTCATCATATCCTTAACTTGGTGTCCATTCTCCCAATGGTTGTCAATTGATGAACAAGTATTTATTAAGTGCTTACTCTATTCCAGGCACTCTGTCTATTAATGGGGGAATACATACTGGGTTTCTTGGAGGAATGTTGTGTAGCTACAGTTCTTACCATGTTATCTTAGTAAATACTATTGCTATGAGTTAATCATGTTTTATTCCATGGAAGATTCTGTAGACGTAAGAAAGCCAATTAAAGTTATTTTAGTTTATATTCAGACTATATTGAAGGTAAGGTAAAATTATTTAGGGTAGCTAGGTGGCTCAGTGTTGGGCCTGGAGTCAGAAAGACTTCAGATCAAATCTGACCTCAGATACTTCCTACTTGTGTGACCCTGGGCAAGTCACTTAACCTTGTTTGTCTCAGTTTCCTGGAGAAGGAAATGGCAAACCACTCCAGAATCTTTGCCAAGAAAACCTCAAATGGGGTTATATAATGAGGGAATGACAACGAAATTATCTATAAAATTATCAATGTAAAGATGTACTTTGTTATCTTATCTATTATTAAAGGTCTTATAATTAAGATCATTAAATTATTTTCATCTTACATTCAAAATGCAGTGTTGAGATCATGTGTAAAAGCCATATATATATATATATATATATATATATATATATATATATATAATCCCTTTTTTTCCAGGTACCTGGAGGTCCAGGGGCCTGATACAGTGTAGGAAGTGTTTGATCAGGTGAGGAGGAACAATTCAACGATGGAAGGCAGGTGTTAAAATGGCCTGGGTGGGTGGGTGGGTGGATGCATGTGATGTGAAGCTAAAGCACACACTTTGTCTTACAATAAAATATGAAAATACCGAATTTGATATGTATTGTGAAGTCATGGGAATATTAGTCAAAGTTGAGAAATTTAATTAAGAATAATGTCTTGTTCTTTTCCTTGTGGAAGTATTTTCAGGACAGGATGATTTGATGACTCATAGACATATTTAAAGGAAGTCTGTTACTGATCACAGAGACTGGAAAAATAAAATTGGTTGCTGTTGTTAAGTTAGTGCTGCAATAGAATCACAGACTGAATGGTACCAGTGAGATTTTCTATTATTTCTCTAATAGGTATCCAATCAATGCTGACTGTTAGGGGAGGATTACTTCATAATTACTACATGTCACATGATATAACTCTAATGTCCCTAGGTTGAAAATGACCAGTTGAATTGTTGTATCTTTGGGAAATTGTAGATGGTATGGGCACACAGGAGTCATTTTCCATATCTATTGTAACCTGACCATTATAAAATCTCCTAAATTCCTATCCCCACTAATTTGAAATGGTTAATTACAATAGAATGGAGATAAAGTTTCCTTATACCCTAGAAAAAAAAAAAGACCATTCTGCAGCAAATAGTGTTTTTTTTCTGTTTTGCTCTTTATTTCTGTGGGACTATTGATGCTACTTGTCACCAAAGGAAGCTTTTTTTAGCATAGATATAAATATAAAACTTTTTATATATGTATATATATATATATTACTTTTAGGCATATAAATATAATGTCTGATACATTTCAATAAAATTACTTGAAAATGTGTAATTATCTCATCTCCAGTGAAGCAGGTCAAGGGCATAGTGAGAATGACTTTAAAATATTTACTACAATAATTGTGACAGTTCTTCACTTATATTCACATAATCACTTTGAATTAAATTGAAAAGCATTCTTACAGAGCAAGGGAGAATCCTTCATATTTCAAAGAAAATACAACATTGCTGGGCTAGCTAGTTCTGGAAAGGTGGTACTATTCTTACTATACCATCCATTTTGCTGTGTTAAAAAGTTCTGGTTAACATCTATCTAAAGATAGCTGAGCCATTGCCAGTTCAATGTTGAACTGCATCTATGTAATAATTCAAGTGTTTTTTAAATAATTATTTGGTGATTCAATGGTCATTTTACTTTAATATTTTGAGAAGTTATGATAGGGGTTTTCTCTATCAATACATATTGTCCGTTTTCTTGTTGGTTTTTTGTTTTTTGCAGGGCAGTTGGGGTTAAGTGACTTGCCCAGGGTCACACAGCTAGTAAGTGTTAAGTGTCTGAGGCCGGATTTGAACTCAGGTCCTCCTGAATCCAGGGCTGGTGCTCTATCCACTGTACCACCTAGCTGCCCCTTCTTGTTGGTTTTTAAGAGAAGTCTTTCCCAGTCCTCCTGCCCTTAGAGATTACCTCTGATTTATGCTGTTTATATCTTGTTTCTACACATTGGATTTTCCCCTCCAAAGTCAAACGTCAAGTCAACAATAAGAATAAGACTAACATCTAGTCACCATGTGGCATTCTTTCCAAATGATTAAGCTATCTTTTATTTAGGGAAGGTTTGAAGAATGAGTTCAAAATTGGTACTTAATGATCTCCTAAAAGTTCAAAAGATTTTTCTTTTTCAGTAATGTGTCAGGAATTGAAGTTGCAAAAGGGCAATGGAAAAGCATGTGGTGGACATGAACTGAGTACAAAATACCATAATCCGTAATTCACACAGCAGAAGTAGTATAAATGATTTCTTCATGGAAAAAAAGAAGGGTTGAACATGCTGTGAGTCAGAAGGTTAACTGATGAACACTTTATGAGTTTCACTTGTATCCTTAAGAACTTAAGGAAGACACCCTGATTATTGAATAAAAACCTGTGACGTACCAATAACGTGATGAGGGTCACAGGGATTGGGTAAATGCATGGACAGGTTGTGATCCACATTTCTGGAGGGAGTACTCTTATCAATGAGATCACATATCCTTTGGAATGTTGGAGCAGGAAGTCAAGTACTGTAAATGTTCAGTCATTTCAGTTGCATCCAGCTCTTCATGACCCTATTTGGGGTTTTCTTGGGAAAGATACAGGAGTGGGTTGCCATTTCCTTCTCCAACTCATTTTACAGACACAAAACTTGAGGCAAACAGGTTGAAGTGATTTTCCCAAGTTCACACAGCTGGGAAATGTCTGAGGTCAGATTTGAATTCAAGAAGATGAGTCTTCCTTAATCGAGGAGCTCTATACACTGCTTCCTTTTAAGGGTCTATTTCTTTTAGATCTAGATAAGCAGCTGGTGTAGCAGTAGAAAGTGTAAAATGGAGATAATAGCACCTACCTCCCAGGGTTATTCTGAGGATCAGATGAGATAATATTTTTTAAAGTCTAGCACATAGTAGGCACTATATAAATGCTTATTCCTTTCTCCCTATATATCTTCTTATCAAAAGTGTTATGGAAGAAGATATTAGATTATATGGAAGGGCTTAAAGAACCAGTAATCAACAAATTTTACCAAAAAATAGATTTCCATTTATGTAATGGCAATATGAAAAGTCCTAGAGGAGCCCAAATGTCTCCAAAGTACTCCAATGAAGTTCTACAAAACTACAAGAAGAATGATAACACAATGTATTCTGAGATTTTTGTCTTTTTAAAAAAACTGTTGAGTATAGTGCTGCATGATCCTGATTATGATTCCTTGGTAACTGAACTATTTCTCTTTAACCATTTGCATATTTTTGGAGGGATACAGGAGCTCTGAATTTTGGCTCTGAGATTTTTGTCATTTTCAATTTATTCCCCCCACCCAAGTCATGCCAATAAGCATTTATTAATCACTTCTGTGAGATAAACTTATGCAAAAACCAGGGAATACAAATATAAGCAAAAATAGAGTCCTTTCCCTCAAGGAGCTTACATTCTAAGAATATACAATACACAGAAGAGAGTCTAAAACCTTAGTAGGGAAAAAAGGAAAATGCCCATTTGGGGGCATTATGGAAAAAAGCCTGGGGTGGCAGGAGTAAAGCTTGGAGAAGAATGAAGAAATTATCTGTTTCGTCACTTTCCTTAATTCCAGATTCTATCTATTTTCATTTTTCCCTTTGTTTCTAACAGCTCCAGGGACTCATCTTTTATCATGACTTTAAATATGGTACTGAGATGATTTGTTTACTCATGGTTTTCAGAGAGATAAAGCATTATTAAATTACATTTCATTAGCCCGTTTCCCAGGTTGATTTTGATAGAAGAAACCTCACATATCATTATAATTTTCTTCTCTTTAGACTTTCTTATGTTGTTTGTCTCATTGAACCACCGAGTTCTCTTGGCTCCATTTTATCTCAGGGCATCAACTACTTGGATCAAGTGGTCTACTTTCTATTTAAAGCTCCTTACAATTTTTTTTTTTTTTGGTGAGGCAATTGGGGTTAAGTGACTTGCTCAGGGTCACACAGCTTGTCAGTGTCAAACGTCTGAGGCCAGATTTGAACTCAGGTGCTCCTGATTCCAGGGCCGGTGCTCTATCCAATGTGCCACCTACCTGTCCCCTCCTTACAATTTTTAATGAGCTTTAATTTCATTTTTAAAAAATATATCTTCTCTTGTTTCCTACATCCATTATTGGAGTCCTTGTTGGGTAACACATTCTGTTTTGTTTGTTTTGTTCTTTGAGATTCACACTTATTATCTAGTTAATTTCTTCTGGATTTACCTTTGGCCTGATTTTAAGCCATAGTATTTCTTAATTGTATTAGGAGTTTTCTTCTTTTATTCATTTTTCCTGGATTTTGACTTTTTACCAAAGTCAGGCTCTTTCCCCTCCAGTATTCTTTGATTAGGTATGCAGATCTTGCTTGCATCTCCTTAAGTTCTAGATGAGTTCCTGTATTTTTACTCTTTTTGCTACTCCTAACCTGGGACTGTGAGCTTGGTTTTAGAGCCAGTCTCCACCCTCTGCTTCAATTCCTGACTTTTCCTTCTATCTATTGGTAAGTATGACGTTGGCCTGTCTTTGGCTCCTTTGACTTTCATAGTCACAACTTGGAAGCTGGCTTTGTTCCCTGATAAGGGTGTGAGGGATACTGACCTGATATCATGGATTGCATTGGCTCTGTGCCTTCTGGATACCTCCCAGCCTTGTCTCCATCTCCTTGACCTCCTGGTACTGAATATCAGAGTTTGTGCTCATCTGGGGATGCATAAAGGGCACTGTGTCTCGCTGTTTCCCTTAGTAGTCATCTATTGGGAGGTAGGCTCACTTACTTGCCAGTTACCACTCTCTTTATCCTTGGCTGGCTCCAATAGGCAAGGGCTGAGATCCTGCTGGCTTCAGAATCTATATCTGGAGATAAAGCTATTTTCTAAAAACAACAATAACTAGCTACCTAGTGCCAGGCACTGATGCTAACTATTTTACAAATATACTCTCATTTGATCCTCACAACAACTCAGAAAGGTGGGTGCTTTTATTCTCCCCATGTTATAGTTGGGGAACTGAGGGAAACAGAGGCTAAGTGACTTGCCCAAGGTGAAACAGCTAGTAAGTGTCTGTGGCCAGATTTGAATTCAGATTTTCCTCATTCTAGGTCCAATGCTCTATTCATGACAACATCTAGATATGGGGCCAGCCAGCTTCTGGTGGTACAGACCTGTAGAGGATGGAGGAGCATATTAATGTTTCCCCTTTAATTTTCCTGATTATTCATTCATCAATAACCCTTTAAAATTTTTGCTAGGAGAAGCTGGGCTCAGCTGAACCCTTTCAATTTACAACCTTTATTAGAAGTAAATGTTTGGGGCAGCTAGGTAGAGCAGTGGATAGAGCACCGGCCCTGGAGTCAGGAGGACCTGAGTTCAAATCCAGCCTCAGACACTTAATACTTACTAGATGTGTGACCTTAGGCAAGTCACTTAACCCCAATTGCTTCACTTAAAAAAAAAAAGAAGTAAATGTTCAAGGTAATCATAATACTATATTGTAGTATGATTAAATATTATCCTAGACAATATTATTTTATATATGACTAGCTATTGTTACAGAGAATAATACTATTATCAAATGATAACAATATTTATAATAATAATTGCATTCATATAATGTTTCAAGGCTTGCAAAGTACTTTACATATATTACCTATTTTGATCTTTTTAACAACCATGTAATGTAAATTCTATTATTATCCTTACTTCACAAGAGGAAATTGAAGCTATATTTTTTATATACACACACATACACACATGTATATAGGTATACATGTGTGCTCGTATTGTATAATGCATGTATATATGTATGTGCATATCTGTATATATGTGCATGTGTGTATATGTATATGCATGTGTGTATGTGTATAGATACATACACAATACATAAACATATAGACATATTTGAAACATATCAAATATATATCATATGAAATATATATTTCCTTTTCATAACTATCTTTCCTATGGATATAAATTCTTGAAAAGGAAACCAGATATGTACACATATACAGATGTATGTATATATTACATGTCTATACACATACATATACACATACATGTGCATATATATGTATATATGCTGATGGTTTTCTATTTAACTTTATTTTTTTGGCAGGGCAATGAGGGTTAAGTGACTTTCCCAGGGTCACACACCTAGTAAGTATCAAGTGTTCGAGGTCAGATTTGAACTCAGGTCCTCATGAATCCAGGGCTGGTGCTTTATCCACTGTGCCACCTAGCTGCCCCCTCTATTTAACTTTCAATAGAATCTATGCCGTTTTATATGTGTAAAAGTAATAAAACATGGTAGTTGTCTAGAATAATTCCCCCCATCTTTCTGGCATAGACTGTTGCTCCATTAACTGAGATTGTTATCAACTCTGTAGGCAGCTGAAACTATTGTACTGGTCCCAGGGAGGTTTCATTCATCCACCTTGATATGCTTAAGAGAATATAAGCATATTGCCCAAGTTCTTTTTCATGGGCATGGAAGGGTATTTGTATTCTCTTTCACAAGTAAATTTGATTAGAACAAACAAAGATTTTGACAGATGTTCAAAAGACTGTTTTAAACAATGTAAAAATGATGAAAGTAGGACACAAACAATGATAAAACATGCAGACAGTCCTCTTTAATTAAAAGTCAGAAATTTAACTTGGCATAATTACTAAATTAAAATTTCGCCCAGCCTAATTCACTTCTTAGATCATAACAGTTTTGTTATCTTTTACATTATATCCTTACCATCAAGATTGCTAAAAATAAAATATAATTTGTCTGCCTTCAGAGATCAACATCTTTTAACAGTAGGTGTTATCTTAACAAAATGTTAATTTTAGCTGCAGAAAAAAATGAATGGGTTAGGCAGTATTAATTATTTGCTTAAAAGGGTACAAAACATAAGAAGATAAATTTTCCCTTACATTTTGATATTGAAATCACCATCAGTATAACATTGTAATGAGATAAAAGTTCATTATGGCAGCCTTTATTTTACTTTGTTATGCAAAAATAGAACACACTAGTGGGGAAATTCTTTATTGAGTTACAATTATCCTCCAAGGATATAGCAAATGAGATATCATTAAAAATATTTAAGTTTAATTATGCAGTACACATAGATACTGAATCAAAATACATATGCACACAGTGTAAGCACTTCAATCATACTTTTGAAACCTTTTACTTCTGATTTTTGCTTTCAAAGAGAAAGTCGACATTAATAAAACCACCATGAACAAGACTTTTGCCTTCTCTGTTACACCAAGCAAACTCTGTGAGGAAAATATTATTCTTGTTCCTATAGCTCTCCAACAATTGACTGTGGAAAACTTAGTAGGTCAGTTCCATCAAGTAGTACTTTTCCCACAGCAAAAATTTCAATTTCACCCCTAGTCTGGAGTACTACTCTGGTTATTCTTGCCTGTTTCCTGTTTCCCTTCCTTCAGTGTCCAAAAAGGAAACCTGATTGGACCATCTATTCTCCTTTTCTTACCCCCTTTACATACTCCCTGCTAAATACTCTTTACCCTGGGTCATTCTGATGACGGCTGCCACACTTCCATTCAACAAACATTTATTAAGCTTCTACTACATGCAAAGTTCTGTGCTGGATGCTAACAAACAAAACGTTACTTGCTCTTAAGGAGTTCACAACATATTAGTGTAACAGGACATTCTCAGAGAGAAGTAAATCTAAAATACATTCAGTGGGATTCCAAGACAAACACACACACACACACACACACACACACAGTAGAAGCTAGGAGGGGGAAATCAGGAAGTCTCTTTCCTATACGTGATTCTATTTAAACTGTCAGTAGGACTAACATTCTTCCCTTCAGAGTTAACAGTGGTTTGAAGATTGCTAATTATCCAGGATTGATCTTAAAATCAGTCAATCCAATTACAATATTCCTTCCCTTCCTCCCCACTGAAAGATCAGAAGACATTTTAAAACAGTGAAACAAGTTGCCCCTACTCTCCTTGCTTTTTCATTGTTTATGATAATCATCAACACTAACAAAAATTTTAATGAGTTGGGGCAGCTAGGTGGCGCAGTAGATAAAGCACCAGCCCTGGATTCAGGAGGACCTGAGTTCAAATCCAGACTCAGACACTTACTAGCTGTGTGACCCTGGGCAAGTCACTTAACCCTCATTGCCCAGCAAAAGAAAAACGAAAACAAAAACAAAATTATTGAGTCTCTCCTGTGGACATAGTCCTCTGAGAGAAACAAATAAATACAACACAGAGCCTTTATACTGAAAGAGTTGACAAATAAGTTGGAGAAAGAGAATGCAATATTGCTAGCTTATATATCACTTTACTGTAACAAAGTAATTTGCATGAACTACATTGTTGGATTCTCCAAACAATCCTGTGAGGTACTTATTACTATATTATTACTCCTATTTATAAGTGATAGAAATTGAATTTCAGACAGGTTCAATGACTTGCCTAAAGACAAAAACTAAAAAAAATAACAATATTACATATAATTATAATGTAATGAGACAAATTTTCAGATAGAGTTTTGAGAACCATTTCACTGCTTGACAGTCATACTTTCTATATTATCAGCATCAAATGTATTTGTTGCAAAAGATTTCCTCCCTTTCCTTAAATACCCTATCTTTATCAGTACATGTTCCCAATCTTGAAACATTCTTTCCACCTACTACCTATATCAACAAGCATTTATTGAATACCTCCTATGTGTAAGGCACTTTGTGAAGGGCTAAATATGTGGTTCATTATATTATATGTGGTCCCTGCCTCAGAAGGTTCACATCTAATTGTTAAAACAAGGTATCTCTATAATTTACACGTGTATATGTATGCACACATAATATGTACTCACACACACATATATTCCATTATAACACAATGTAGTTTGAATAAATTCATTATAATTGAAAGGAGTTCAAAATAGGGAGACATTCATTTGGGTTCTAGGAGCAGGGAAAGCTTTAGTAAGAGTCAGAATGTGATCTGTTATTAAAATAAAAAAAGGAGTGAATGGGAATACATCCTGGGTAAGAGAAATAGTGGGAACAAAGGTGAAGAAGGAAGCATGATTTATTCAAAGAGTAATGAGCAAAACAGTTTAGCTGTAGTGAGAGAGTAAGGGAAAGTAAATTAGAGATGTAGGCAAAGATCAAAATGTGGAAAGTTATAAATGTCAAGTTAAATATTTTGGACATTCATTTACAGGGAAAGAATGGAAGACATTTAAAGTTTTTAAGTAAGAACATGACATATAGAACAGGATAGTTTAGGAAGATTTATCTGATGTGTTGAACAGATTGATGGGAGGGGGTAAGGCTGGAGGTAGGGATATTAGTTGGAAAATTTATCATAGTCCAAAAATGAGAGGTGGCATTGCCTAGTGGCAATGGAAATGGAAAGTACATGATGGATTCCAAGGTCCATTTTGAGATACACTGGAAGGAACCAGTCTAAAACAGTTATTTTAGGATATCATTACATGAGGTAATAGTTTCTTTTTAAAAATACAAACCTCAACTGAAAGCCACAGAAAATAATCCAACATCTAGAATCTACCCGTATAGCCACATGATCA
Source organism: Dromiciops gliroides (assembly GCF_019393635.1). Classification (NCBI taxonomy): domain Eukaryota; kingdom Metazoa; phylum Chordata; class Mammalia; order Microbiotheria; family Microbiotheriidae; genus Dromiciops; species Dromiciops gliroides. Next base: position 480,046,555 of record NC_057861.1, read on the forward strand.
AATGGAAAAATCAGAAATGCTAAAGAAATACATTTCTCAAAAATATAATTAATAAATAGTTTAAAATTCTGGAATAAGGGAGATTTTACTTAGGAAGATTTTTAAAAATGACTGAAATAGAGGCAGCTAGGTGGCACAGTAGATAAAGCACCAGCTCTGGATTCAAGAGGACCTGAGTTCAAATCTGTCCTCAAACACTTGACACCTACTAGCTGTGTGACCCTGGGCAAAGTCACTTAACCCTCATTGCCCCACAAAAAAAGACTGAAATACTAGACATAACCCCAAATTTAATAGCAATATGGAAAAGAAGTTGATTGGGTTTTTTTACATTTCAAAGAAACTTTACTGAAACTTATATTTCACCAAACTTGTACTAATCTGGATTTTTTACATGTTTCTTTTAGAAAAAGCTGCTATTTTACATGTTTAACATTTTATTTTATCAACATTGATATGATATTCTTTGAAAATAATCTTAGAGACTCTTCCAAGCTTAAAAAATGAGGTCAAAATGATATTATTTTAAAAGGATCATAGATTTAGAAATAGATGGGACCTTGGGTACCATTTAGTCTAGCCCTTTATTTTACAGACAAAAAACCCCCTAAAAACTGAAGCTCAGAAAAGCTCAGTGACATGTGCAAGGATCCATGGGTTTGAAGAATCATAGAATTTCAGAGCTGAAACAGATTCTAGTCCAATCTTTAGAAAATAGTAGTGCCCAGTTGGTAATACCTTTACAGTCATTTACACTGTGTGTGAGCATTTGATATCACTCTTCCCTTATGAACGTGATTTAGTGGGGAGATCAGAGGCCTGGGAGTCAGAGATCTTGTGTTCAAGTCCTCAAATGTTCCCGTGACTTTTTTTTTTGAGGCAATTGGGGTTAAGTGACTTGCCCAGGGTCACACAGCTAGTAAGTATTAAGTGTCTGAGGCCGGATTTGAACTCAGGTCCTCCTGACTCCAAGGTCAATGCTCTATCCACTGCACCACCTAGCTGCCCCATCCCGTGACTTTAATGAATTACAAAGATTGCACCCACAACTCAATATCCATTACTATTCTCTCTCATGAGCTCCAGTCATACATTTCCAAGTGTCTATTGGGCATTTCAAACTGAATATCTCTTAGGTACCAGAAATCCAGTATGTCCAAAACATAGCTTATTCTTCTCCTCCTCCTCCAATCCACCCCTCTTCCAAATTGCCTTATTTCGTTTGAGGATTCTGTCATCCTTCTATTCTCCTAGGTTCACAATCTCAACATTATCTTAAATTCTTTACTCTCATTCACACATGTCCAATTATTGCCAAATTTTTTTGTTTCTACCTCTACGATATTTTTTTCCTTTGTCTCCTTTTTATTCACATAATCACCATCCTCATTTGTGCCTTCATCACTTCTTGCATGGAGTATTCTTGGATCAGGAAACACAGTTCTCAGAAGCAACTCCGGTGTGTTCAGGTCAAAAATTAGCCTACCATGAACCTCAAAGGACCAGGTAGATTGACTAGAGATTCCAGTTTTATAAAGGAGCTCTATTCTCAATGGACCAATTTCCTGTCAATGATACAAAACCAACAGAGTCTCTGTGGAGTGATTTAGGACCAAGAATAAATGAGGGCCAAACCTTTACTGTTGTAAAGGTTTCTCTCACTGTTGTCACTTACTTGGGTCAATCAGAATTAAACCAGCTCTGTTACAGATTAACTATGAGGCTTAGATACATTACTAATTTTAGATAGGCTCAGTTACCTCACCTATAAAACAAGATGGGGTAAGACTTCTCAGATTCCTTCAAGTTTTGACAGTTTATGATTCTAAATGGGGACATAAATGCATTCAGTTAAAGAAATAAGCAGAATATTGAGTAGAAGCAATACAGAATAACCCTAGGGAAAGAAGAAACTGCAGATGGAAGAGAATGTGGCTAAACATCTGCTAGACCTATTGCACATGTACCAACTCTTCCCAGAAGTGCATAGCAGTCCCTTACACCAGAATTTCAGCTGACACAAAGTTGAAAACTATTGTTAAGGCATATTATCACATGGTAACACTGAGCAGTGAATCCAGCTGAATGACTCACCTGGCAGATATCATAATCCATGAAGAGCAGTATCAGGACACTAAAAAAGGTCATCAGGGCCCCAGAATTATTAGAATTGTAAGTGTCCCTCTTTGAACATATGTGCTATGACCACATGTGTTCCTTATATGTTTTATTCCCTATCTTTTTTTCTACTCTTCCAACTGATGCTGTCAAGATTTGTAGAGTATGGTCCATATTTATGGGGGCAATACATATTTCTTACTAAGTCATTTAAATAAATGCCTTTGCATTATGATAATTGGGCATTCAAGGAAACTGTTAAAGGAAAGAACAACACTGCAGGCTCATGAGAAGTTTTAGTAATGTAGACATGCAAAGTATATTGAACCCGAGCTAACCGTCCCCATGGGTATCTAATTTGTGAATGTGAGTCAGGGCATAGCCCACATGAGGCTCTATAGTACTCTGATGGTTTCATTGATGGAAGCCCACTGTATCTAGTTTGCCTCAGATCCCTAACTGTAATTCTCTCTAGCCCATCTTCCTGAAATGCCACCCTACTTCTGGGATTTCTATCCCGGGGCCATGCCATTTTGGTTATCAATAGCCCATTAGAGCTACCTGGCTACAGACCCCAATTCCAGGCTTTCTGTTTGCTATACTGCTACAACTTTTCTTCCTCCCTTCTTCCCTCCTCCCAGCTTTTCACATAACAATGTGCAAATCAAACTAATACTCCTATTATGTGTGACCCTGGGCAAGTCCCTTAACCCTCATTGCCCTGAAAAAAAAAAAAGATAATCTACTTTGTAGTAAAGACAACTTCTCATTTGTAATTTAATTCCCAATGTTTAATGCACTGTATGGTAAATGGCAACAATATATTCAAGGCTTTTTCATTCATTCTTATGTCAAAAATGTGTCTACTAAATTAATATATTATTGGTTCTTTCAGGAAGTCTTATGAAAGTTTTTTTTTTTAATGTAGTAGGCATGCATGTATGTGAACTAATTCACAATCTATTGGTTTTCCACCTTTCACTCTGCCTTTCTTCACCACACCCTCCTCTTCATTTACACAGCAGCATCCAATCCCTCAATCCTTCAATTTACTCCCAGGCCATTTTTTCTGCACTAACTTCTCTCTCCTCTTGTCTCCATCTTGATCCCTTGGTGAATAAATTCAACCGTACATTTGCGTTGAATACAAAAATTCAACTCTTCTTGAATACCTGTTCTCCTTATCACTCATTGACTAAGTCCTGCCAAGTCTCAACAATGGATCACTCCCACCATCTGCCATCTTTGTTCCAACACATATGCTACTAAATGAAGGTGGAGTAAATCCTGTAACCATTCTGATTGCATCCATTACAAATATACATTACAAAACCTTAGCTGGACCCTGCTGCTAAGTAATCCTATTATCCCATCCTCCACAGTGGCTCTTCCAAACCTTTTCATCCCTCCTCAAAACTGTCATGGCTTTCTCTCCTCTCACTCTCTTAGATGACATCCTTGCCTCATATTTTACAGAAAAAAATGAGGTCATTTACTGTGAGCTCCATGTTCTCTCTTCCTAATCTCATATCACTCATAAGTCCTGTACAAATATCTCCTCCTGTATTCCTATCATACATGATGAGGTGGTCTTAATCCTTATCAAGGATAGTCCACCCTACCTCTACCTGCTTAAGTGATCCCATTTCATACTGTCTCCTCCAACAGATTGCCCCCTCATTCCTACTCTATTGCTTATTTTCTTTTTCTTTTTTCTTCTCTTTTTTCTTTTTTTACTTTTTTTCTATTGCTTATTTTCAATCTCACCCTGTCTACTGGCTCATTCCCTAATGCCTATAAATATGTCTCTTCCCCATCCTCAAAAAACTCTCACTTGATCTTTCTATCTTCATTAAATATTGCCCTATATCTCTTCTGCTCTTTGTAGCTAAACTCCTCAAAAAAGTGGTCTGGAATAGGTGCTTACACTTTCGCCATCACTCTACTTTTTATTTTCAAAAAAAATTTTTTTTGGTGGGGCAATGAGGATTAAATGACTTGCCTAGGGTTACACAGCTAGTAAGCATCAAGTGTCCGAGGGTGAATTTGAACTCAGGTCCTCCTGATTCCAGGGCCAGTGCTCTATCCACTGTGCCAACTAGCTGCCCCTCTCACTCTACCTCTAACCCCATTACAATCCAGTTTTCAACCCCATTCCACTGAAACTGCTCCCTTCAAAGTTACCCAAGATCTTTTAGTTGCCAAATCCAATGAATGGCCTTTTCTCACATGCCTTTGTCATTGCTGATCACCCTTTCTTCCTTCATACTCCCTTCTCTCTAGGATTTAAGGATACTTCTCCTTTTACCTATCTGATTGCTCAGTTTCCTTTGCCAGATTTTCCTTCAGATCATGCCTTCTAAACAAAGGTTGTCCCTCAAGGTTCTTTCCTGGGCCCTCTTCTCTTCTCTCTCTCTACTGTTTCAATTGGTAATCTCATCAGCTTCCATAGATTTAATTATCTCTAGACTGGCAATCCTCAAATATACCTACTCTGCCCTTATCTCTCATTTTACCTCCAATCTGGCTTTTCCAACTGCCTATAACACATCTCATAGCAACTAGGTAGTTCAGTGGATAGACTAATCTTGGAGTCAAAAGGACCTTAGATAAAATCCAGCCTCGGACCCTCAGTAGCTATGTGACCCTGGGTAAGTCACTTAACCCTGTTTGTGTCAATTCCTCATCTGTAAAATGAGCTATAAGAAGGAAATGGCAAACCACTCTAGTATATTTACCAAGAAAACCCCCCAAATGGGGTCATAGAGAATCAGACACAAATAAAATGACTCAGCAACAACATAAGACATCTCAAACTGGATGTCCAATAGACATCTTTAACTCAACTTGTACAAGACTGAACTCACTTTCTTTCCACGTAAATTCTTCCCTCCTCCAATCTTTCCTATTACTATAGAGGGTAAAATCATCTTCCCAGTCCCTCAGACTCACAACTTAGGTGTCATCTTCAACTCCTCAATGTCTTTCACCCCATTTATACATATCTTGTGTATGCCTCCTTTTCTCCTGTGACACTGCCACTATTATGGTGCAGGCCCTCATCACCTCATTCCTAAATGACTGCAATAGCCTGCTGGTGAGTCTCCTTGGCTCCCTACTCTAATCTATGCTCCATTCAGCCACCAAAATGATTTTTTTAAGGGCATGTCCAATCACATTTCCCCACCCTACCTTGGAAAACTGACTTAATAGTGGTATTGCTGGGTCAAAGTATATAGACAGTTTTATAATTCTGTGGGCATAATTCCATATTGCTCTCCAAAATGGTTGAATCAGTTCACAGTTGTACCAACAGTATAAATTAGCATCCTGATATATCCACATCCTTTGCAAGATTTGTCATTTTTTCCTTTTATCATTTTAGCCAATCTTATAGGTGGGAAAAATTAAACTCATGCTATAAATTAAGTATATGGACATTTACTGTCCTTCATAAGCAATCAGTAAGTCACAGTACCCATGGTGATCAAAGGAAAGAAAATGGAGAGAATTTCAATTACGAGGGATTCCAAAGTATTTCTGATAATGTAGGTTGTGTTAGCAGCTTTCAGGAAATAATGAGATTTACAGTATGGTATACGTAAAAAGAGGGGCAGCTAGGTGGTACAGTAGATAGAGTATTGGGCCTAGAGTCAGGAAGATCTCAGTTCAAATGTGGCCTCAGACACTTATTAGCTGTGTGACTCTGGGAAATCATTCAACCCTCTTTGACTCAGTTCCTCATCTATAAAATGAGGACATGGTGGAGAAAGATCCGGCAAACCACTCCAGTATCTTTGCCTAAAAATCCCAATAGATGGCATCTATGGGATACCAAAGAGTTAGACATGACCGAAAGACTGAACAGCAACAAAATGTACAGAAAGAGTTTAGGCATTGGTATGCCTATCTTATTTGTTTTGTTACCCTCCCTTGGATTCTGGTTCCTTCATTAAGAATGATATATTATTACTCCAAGGGCAGAAGATAATAGTATTATCATAATCAAATAAGAGAAAAATATTTTAGATGGAAAAAGGAGAGAATGTATTATACCAGCAACTATGGCAAATAAATGTTATTATAATAGTTTGCCTGAAATAATTAATGAAAATCAAATTTACTTTCAGCTAACTTAATTTTATTGAGATATGATGTAAAGTAATTATTCTTAGGTTATGTCTGTTCACTATGTCTAAAATTGTATTCATATATTTTATATAACAAAATTCAAAAGCTCAACTAGGTCAAGGAATGGTAAAAAAAAAAAAATCAAAACATTCGTTTATGTGAAAAATTGTCCTGACACCAACATCAATCAGGTTAACAGATATCTGACTATAACTACAAAGATTTGGAAGAAAAACTTTCTGGCTTCCATTCATTTACATTTACATTAAAACTATATAAATAAGGGGGCAGCTAGGTGGCGCAGTGGATAAAGCACTGGCCTTGGATTCAGGAAGACCTGAGTTAAAATCTGACCTCAGACCCTTGACATTTACTAGCTGTGTGACCCTGGGCAAGTCACTAAACCCCCATTGCCCTGCAAAAAAACCAAAACAAAACAAAACCCTATATAAATAACAAATTCTTTCCAAAGGAATTCTTAATAAATACTAGCCTTTCTCCAATTTGATAAATTTTATGTTTCAAAAATTTTAAGTTGATTCCAAAGTTTCTGTGCAGAAGTGAACACACTTTAATGATTAAACTTGATTTCATCTTTTTTCAAGTTTACTTTTGAATTGGAAAAATAGATTATTCATAAATACACAATCAAAAGCCACGACAGCCCCAGAAATTCTATAATACTTCCATTATAAGACCAGGTATAAATGATAGTTCAGCTTTATCAATATTACAGTTATCTTTTTAAAAGGAAAGACAGAATATCGGTTTCAAATATACATAGATAACAGAATCGAATACAAGAAATTAAATATTTTAGTTATATTCCAAATGTATTACCTTCTTTGCCTAAATTTAATATCTTGCATAATTTTGAAAGGTACCATTAAAGCTTCCTTTGCCAATGGATCAACAGAAATAATTCTTATTTTAATTACAATAGGATATAGTAGGATACTTCAATACATGTAAGATCTCACTAATGTGAGTTCTCCCTCTGATGATGGAGATTAGAATCCCCCCATGTCCTCCTGCCCAAGGTAGCTCTTGTGCATGTCCTCCTTCCAGAAACCTTACCAGCAAAGGGGAGGATGCATCCAACTGTTGATAATTTTAATCTCACTCTCCTGACATTTTGGAAACAACAGAGGAGCATAGAGACCCCCAGTTGATTATCCCTTGCTGTCACTATGTGACCAACCCATCTGTTTTTCCAATCACGAATCTCTCTGGTGATATCATTTATAGGGATTCTCCTGTGAAATACCTAATTTGCAATTTGTTGCAGCATACTTATGCCCACTATTGACTTCTCCAGTGCCCTCTGGTGTGGCATGATGGCAAATTAGGTTTTTACATTTAACATTTTCAACCCATTTTGTTTCTTAGTTTAATGGTACATTGGCTCCCAACATCTCACCTTCCTCCTACACTTGATTTTTTTTCACTTAAACTCTAGGAAGAATAGGATTATTTGAATGTGTATCTGAACTCTGTTTTGCTATCACTATTCAATATTAGCCTTTGAAAATTTCACATTCTCTCCTTTCTTCCCTCCTAATCCAGTCCTATTTTCTTAAAAGCAATGATGCATCAAGAGTAACATAGGATTCAATAGAAAAGGTAATTGAAATCTATACTTCCATTTTTTTCTACCTTTGGCAATTTCTTGCTTAAATTGAAAGATTATTTTCGTGAAGTCTTTGTGGGTATTTAAGAGCTATGGGGAAAGGAAACAAAGATGATGATCAGATCATTAAAAGGTAGGACTTCATCTTCTTTCAAACTTCAGATTTAAGGTTATGACTTGGGAGGAATAACCTGAGTTGGCTGCTACAGCCCTAAGTCACCAGTGTTATGTACTTCCCTGATTGGAATTGCATTGTGGGACATCATCACACCCCAGTTAAAAATAAAAGAGAAAGAAGAAATAATCATGGAGCTGATGTGAACTATCTTTCTAGTCAGAAAGTGGTAGAGGAATAGCTGTTCTCTTTTTAAAAAATATTTTGTGTTTTTCAACTTACGTGTAAAATATTTTAACATTCATTTAAAAAAATGGGTTCCAATTCTTTCCCTCCCTTCCCTATCCCTTCCCTGAGAAGGCAAGCAATTTGATAGAGGTTATACACGTGCAGTCATGTAAAACACGTTTCCATATTAGTCATGTTGTGAAAGAAAATACACACCAAACACACACACACACACAGGTTTTTTTAAAGTCTGTTTTGATCTCCATTCAGACTCCATCAGTTCATTCTCTAAAGGTGGATAGTATTTTTTATCATAAATCCTTTGGAATTGTCTTAGATCATTTATTACTGAGACTAGTTAAGTCATTCACAGTTAATCATCATATAATAATGATATTCCTGCATACATTGTTTTCCTGGTTCTGCTCACTTCATGTTTTATCAATTTATGGAAGTCTTTCCAGGTTTTCCTGAAAGTATTCTACTTATTTCTTATAGCACAATAGTACTCTATCACAATCATATACCGCAACTTATTCAGTCATTTCCTGGTTGATGGATATCTCCTCAATTTCCAATTCTTTTCCACCACAGAAAGAGCTGCTATAAGTATTTTTGTACATATAGATCCTTTCCCTTTTCCTTTGGTCTCTTTGGGATACAGACCTAGAAATGGTATTGCTGCATCAAAGGGTAGAATGGTTGGATTCATTTACACCTCCACCAACAGTGCATTAGTGTCCCAGTTTTCCTCTAACATTTGTTATTTTTCTTTCCTGTCATATTAGCTAGTCTAATAGATGTGAGGTGGGTACCTCAAAATTGTTTAACTTGTAATTTTCTAATCAACAGTGATTTAGAGCATTTTCTTCCATATGACCATACATAGCTTTGATTTCTTTATCTGAAACCTGCCCGTTCACATCCTTTGACCATTTATCAATTAGTGAATGACTTGTATGCTTAGAAATTTGCCTCAGTTCTCTACATATTTGAGAAATGAGGCCTTTATCATAGAAACTTGTTGTAAATTCTTTTTCTCCCACTTATCTGTTAGGAATGACTGTTTAATGAACTTTTTATTACAGACAGTGGAAGTCAAGAAGCTTTTATTTTATTTCATTTTGGTCTTCCTTGGCAAGGACAAAGAATAAGTCATTTAGATGTGATTCTTCTGGCAATAAAAGTAGAAAGAGAAAAAAATCCCCCTCCCCCTCAAAAAAAAACTTTAAAGCTGGACACTATGGAAGGTAACAGTTACATCAGGTACATCACAAAAAGAAAAATGGTACATGGATGCAAAAATGATACATTGGCAATGGAGAAAATGCCTTTTAAGTAATAGGAGAAAATAACTGGGAATAATACTTATATCCCTGGGGGAAAATACACATAATTTGGGTAATGAGTGGAGAGACTTTGATATTTACATATAAAAAGGTGAAAATTCCCTATTAATGGGGGCAGCTAGGTGGCACAGTGGATAAAGCACCAGCCCTGGATTCAGGAGTACCTGAGTTCAAATCCGGCCTCAGGCACTTGACACTTACTAGCTGTGTGACCCTGGGCAAGTCACTTAACCCCCATTGCCCCACCAAAAAAAAAAAAAAAGAAAAGAAAAAAAAAAGAAAATTCCCTATTAATGCATTGAGACTTGGTGAGATGGGAATAGATTTCATATAAGGAACAGTGGAATTGTATTACGCATGGAAATTCATAGTAGAGGGCATTTGAGTAAAGATATAAGGAAAAAAATTATTTCACCATGGGGAGATACTATAGAACCTCTGGCCAAAATGGAGAATGTCAATAATAATTTCCTAATGTAGATCACAAAACTTATAAAGACAAGATATAAATAATTAATTGACTAATTGAAAATCATTTATTAAGTACCATGTGAGAGGCCCTGTGCTAAGTGCTCAAGATACAAATATAAGCAATCAATACCTTTAATACTTAAACCTTCAAGGAGCTTACATCTGAATGGGGGAATATACAAAAAGAGAAATTGGGTAAGGCACGTGCACAAAGGTTTGGGAAATAATATTGAGCCTGGTTCCAAGCTGGGTGAAAGACTAAGTGAAATTTCTCCTATCAGAGTCCAGAGTCCCAGGGAGCAAAATCCAGGATCAGGTGAGAAGGGAATGAGGAGAAAGACCCAAGTGAAAGTGGCATGGCTTGGACGTGCCTAAGATTCAGATTTATGGTTAAAACTTACAACTTATTGGAAAGTGCATTATTTGTTGATAATTGATATTGTTGAAGTCGAACCTTGCCATTTACCATGCCACAATAATATTCCTAACCTTTCCCAAGGAACATATTTACACAGATGCCTTAGACGCTATGAACAAGAAGCATTTATTAAGCACCTACTATATGCCAGGAACTGTGCTAGGCACTATGGATACAAAGACAAAATGAAACAACATTCCTTTTCAGCTTATATTCCATCAAGGAAGATAACATATATGTGTATATTATATACATCTTGTCTCTAAGTTTTGTGATCTACATTAGGAATGCAACATTGATATTCTCTATTTTAGCTAAAGGTTCTATAATCTCTCTCTTCCCCCACCCCATGTCTGTGTGTGTGTGTGTGTGTGTGTGTGAGGCAGATAGATGGTTTCAGTGGATAGAGCACTGGTCCTGGAGTCAGGAAGATGAGTTCATATCCAGCCTCAGACACTTACTAGCTGTATGACTTTGGGCAAGTCACTTAATAAGTTTGCCTTAATTCACTGGAGAAGGAAATTGCAAACCTCTCCAGCATCTTTGCCAAGAATAACTTAAGGACAGTATGGTCCATGGGGTCAGAAAGAGTTAGATATGACTGAACAATAACAAATGTGTAATAAGCTGCAGACAGAACATTGTAATGTACTAGTCTCTACCTGTGCCCTCATAAGAACAAAAGTGACCTCAGCTCAGCTTCCTCCATGACTGAATGCATAGATCCCTCATAGGCCATCCCTAAAATATTACCACTTTGGTATTAGTTTTTCACAGACCATAAGGCTGTTTAGCAAATGCAGCCAGAGGCACAAGATGCAGCAAAACAGAAAGATCCTCTTGGTTCTTTTCCCAGTGAGAAGGACTCCTAGCAAATCACAACAATTCACCACTTGTAAAATTCCTGTGGGGACCTTCAACCACTGTAGCTTCAGTGCTTTAGGCAATAAAAGGTCCCACCTTGACTGTCACATATTAAGATTCAATGCTTACAGTGTAATAAAGAGTTCAAATATAAATTCACCTGGAATGGTTACATTGACTATTTTGGTAAAAACACTGATTGTATGAAGGTGAAAATGCTTATTAAGAGATTCCTAAAAACATAAATATCCATTCATCTTTTACCTTCCAACTATTTGAAATGAGAGTTTAATACTGAACTTCTCTTCCCAGCTCCTACCTAAACAATAGGTATTGTAAAAGCAGTGTGACAGTAGTAAACGCTAAGATGAACTAAGGAAATGGTTTTCTATTATTATAGTGTTGGGGTATCTTCTTTTGAAATGGTCTCTATATAAATATAGGTAACATCACCAAGAATCATCAATTCGAAAATAAAACTTGAAATTCAGAATGTACATTTTTTTTACAGGGCAAAGAGGGTTAAGTGACTTGCCCAGGGTCACACAGTAAGTGTCAAGTGTCTGAGGTCAAATTTGAACTCAGGTCCTCCTGAATCCAGGGCTGGTGCTTTATCCACTGCACCACCTAGCTGCCCCCTCAAAATGTACCATTTTTGCTTCTAATTCCTTTAGGGTAGTTGGGAAGCAGGCTTTGAGGATGCAAATCAGGGGATCAAGTAATTTAATCCAAATTCTTATAGGGAACCTGACAAGACTAGAAGTAGTGGAAGGACAGTCAAAGGTTTATGTCTTACTAAGTAGTCCAGCTGTACCTTATTTTCTCCTCACTTTTAGTTCACTATCACGCCAATCCATATTTTGAAGTCTCTCAAACAGGGCCACTGAAGAAGTCTCTATTTCTGCCTATGTTACCCATCTATCTGTCTGTTTTTCTGTAAACAACCCCACTTTCAGATCAGTTACCCAGCTAACTGTTTTCTTTTCTTCTCTTGTTTATGTCCTGGTACTTGAGATTTGAAGCTAGCAAATAAACAATATGATCTCACTTCAAGTACAATCTACAAGGCTTTAGGAGAAGCTCTAAGTTTTTAATATTATTCTGTCGAATCTATAGACACATCTATTTGGTTTAATTCAATTCAATTCAACCAACACCTCCAACATTAACATTCAAGGCAGTAAATGCAAATTCAGCATGGAACAACCTTTTTTTCCCCTCACTTCACAAAAAATGTAAAAGACAAAGCACTCAGGGAAAGTAAAAAAGTTAACTCAACAGCACTTATTAAGTGCTTACTACGTGTCAGACACTGTACTAAGTGCTGGGACCCATGAACATATACACACACTCAAAATACTCAGAAGAACTCAGAAGCAGATAAATTGAAAACAAAAAGCACTCAAATGGGTTATAATAATCTTCCTTTCAATAGAACTTGAAGTTGTCATTGGGACAATCCTCTGATGTTCTAGTGATTCCCTCTTTCTTACAGGATGCTAAATCGTTCTCTCCCTACTCTCCCGCCCCCAAAATATAGTATCATTTTATGGCTTAGACACCACCTAACTTCTAGTAGTAAATCTACTTTGATGGTTGCTGAATATGCAATACATTTGAACTTGAAAACTCTCAAATTTGGGGTTACCTACCAGGCAACACACAAACACTGGTACTTCCCATGAGACCTCCCTTCCCTGGTGGCTAGAAGAAGAGATTCCAGAATCACATACCTACAAACTCAACATGTTCCCTCTTCTAACATGGGATCAGGAGCACTATTCCTCAGCTTCCCACTTAAGCCAAGGGGGCAAAGACCAAACTGCGTCTGCCACGTGCTTCAACACATCTATCAGTGCCTTAGCTGTGGCCATCTCTCACACTGGAGAAGTACTCTCTTAGATATTCTTCTCTCAAGCTGCATGCATGGTTAATAGTGTGCTGGATGGGGGCAGCTAGGTGGAGGAGTGGATAGAGTACCGGCCCTGGATTCAGGAGTACCTGAGTTCAAATCCAGCCTCAGACACTTGACACTTACTAGCTGTGTGACCCTGGGCAAATCACTTAACCCCCATTGCCCTGCAAAAAAAAAATAGTGTGCTGGATGTGCACTCAGAAGTCATGAGTATAAATCCTGCCTTGGACACTTAAAGCTGGGTAATCATTGGCAAAATCATTCTGTGTCTCAGTATCCTCATCTGTAAAATGGGGATAGTAATAATACCTAACAGAGTTGCTGTGATGAAATAATAATGAAATATTTATAAAGTTTTTTTAAAGCTATAAAATGTCTTATTATAACTACAATTAATTAGCCATGTCATGATTTTCTTCCACAAATCACTTATTGCTGGGAGGGAGTGGCAGGGGAGGGAGAAAATCTTTTCTCTTTTCCCTTTGCCCAACTCTAGGGGCAAGACATAGGAGAAAAGAACAGAGATGATCTGGTCTATAAGCTCACTTTTATAGAACACAAAGAAGGTTGTTTCTCTAAGAAGAGTTCTCCTTTTGACAAAGTCTGTGCAACCCAATCATCTTTGAGGCAATCCACTGTCTGAAAATCAATCAGGAATCACAGTGTCCTTCAAATAAGGTACTGATGGACACCTCCTCACCACCAGCACTTCCTGTGGGGAGCTGTCCCTCACTTGCCTACAAACGTTCATGTCCTGTAAGCTCATCAAGGTGATTGAGGACTTCACAAAATTGACAGTCCAGGGCAGGATGGGGTAAGGGGGAGGGGGAGGGGGAGGGAGAGGGGAGAGACATCCCTGATGAATGACCTTTATATTTGTAATAATGATACTGAAATTTGCATAGTGATTTACAATTTTCATAGCTCTTTCATATATTACCTCATTCTACTCTTCCAACAATTCCATGCAATTGAGAGAACACGTATTATTGCCATCATTTTATGTCCAAGGAAAATGAGGAGCTATGAGGTAAGACCCACCAAGGTCACATGGCTAAGATGAGCTGATACTAAAAGTATGATCTGTGGTAGCTAGCCCACAGATCTTTTTTATTATACCATTCTGCCTCCCTAATGTGCAAAACAAAGGAAATAAATCATTCTATTGCATTCTGCCCTACCACACATCTATATTATTGTGTTCAGTTCTAGGCAGTTATTTTAAGAAGAACGTTAACAAATATATACAGAAGAAAAAGACCAGGCTGATAAAGACAAAATGATATCTTTTGGCTAACAGTTAAAAGCAACTAGGGATAGTTTAAGTTTCAACCAAAAACATTCTCTTTAAAGTTACTAATGATCTATTAATCACCAAATTGAACAGCCTTTTCTCAATCCTCTTCTTTCTTGACTTTTCTCCAGACTGTGGCACTGTTGAGTATCCTCTTCTCCTTGATCCTTTCTTCTCTCTAGGTTTTTGTGACACTCCTCTCTCCTGCTTCTTCTTCTATAAATATGACTAATCCTTCTCCATTTTCATTTATGGTCTTACCTGATAACCATGCATTTCGCCCAAGAGATGAGGTTCTGATCCCTCTTCTTTTTTCCTTCAGTACTATTTCATTTGGTAATCTCATAAGATCCCATGGCTTCAATTATTATCTCTATGAGGATGACTCTCATACCTATTTGACCTGCCCTAAGCTCTCTCCTGAGAGCTGCCTATTTAGACCACTTGAAAAGGATGTCCTGTAGATAGCTTAAATTTAGCATGTCCCAAACTGAACCCATTATCATTCCCCCACAAACCTTACCCTCTTCCTAACTTTCGTATTATGGATACTACTATCCTCCCAATCGCCTAGGTTCACAACCTAGATGTCATCTTCATCTTCTCACTCTAATCCCCCACATCTAATCAACAGTCATGTATTGTGGCTTCTACCTAATAACATATCTCATAGACCCTCATGATCTCAGGCTTGGACTGTTGAAATAACTTGTTGGTTATTCTCCCTGACCCAAATTTCTCCACCAGAGAGAGGAGATGGACTCCAGTTCATTCTCCACTCAGCTGTCAGACTGATCTTTCCCATGCCTTTCCCTAGTAAATTCTAGCAGTTCCTTATAATCTACAGGATCAAATATAATATCCTATTTGACTTTTAAAGTCCTTCATAATCTGCCCACTTTCTTCCATTTCAGTCTCCTTCTACCTTACTCATCCTTATGTACTTTGCAATCCAATGACACTAGGCTCCTTGCTGTTTCTAACATAAGATCTTGCCATTCACACTGTTTTTAATTGGCTATCACCATGTCTGGAACTCTTTCCAACCTCATCTCTGCCTCCTGGCTTTCTTGACTTCCATCAAGTCTCAGCTAAAGTCCCATCTTCTATAGCAAGTCTTTCAGTCTTTCTAAATCTCGTACCTTCCTTCTGAAACTATTCCCATGGGGCAGCTAGGTGGCACAGTGGATAGAGCACCGGCCCTGGAGTCAGGAGGGCCTGAAGTCAAATCCGGCCTCAGACAACACTTACTAGCTGTGTGGCACTGGGCAAGTCACATTGCCTCACCAAAAAGAAAGAAAGAAAGGAAGAAAGAAAGAAAGGAAGAAAGAAAGAAAGGAAGAAAGAAAGAAAGAAAGAAAGAAAGAAAGAAAGAAAGAAAGAAAGAAAGAAAGAAAGAAAGAAAGAAAGAAAGAAAGAAAGAAAGAAAGAAAGGAAGAAAGGAAGGAAGGAAGGAAGGAAGGAAGGAAGGAAGGAAGGAAGGAAGGAAGGAAGGAAGGAAGGAAGGAAGGAAGGAAGAAAGAAAGAAAGAAAGAAAGAAAGAAAGAAAGAAAGAAAGAAAGAAACTATTCCCAAATTTATTTTGTAAATATCTTGTTTGCAAATAGTTGTCATCTCTCCTATTAGATTGAGTTCCTTGAGAGCAAGGACATCTTTTTTTGTTTTGTTTTGCCTCTCTTTGTATCCCTGCTGCTTAGCCCAGTGCTTAGGCAGGAGTTGAATAAATGCTAAATGACTGACTGACAGAAGAATTAGGAGAGACATGATGGGTGTATCCAAATATCAAAGGGTTATTGGCTAGAAGAGATTAAACTTTTCCTGTGTGGTTCTAAATGGCAGATCAAGAATCACTGGGTCAAAGTTACAGGAAAGCAGATTTCAATTTATTATAAGGAGAAATTTTCTAAAATTTAGGGCTTCCTTAAGCCAGATTGGGCTACCCCATCACTGGAAAAAAATAAACAGATGCTATCAGAATTTCTATGTGGGGTAATTGGAACAGATGGACTTAAAGATTTCTTCTAATACAAAGATCATGATGTCTGAAGTTGCGGTCTCATGACAGACAGACTAGGGCATACCATTCAGGGTATAATATTGTTATTTTGAGTAAAACATAAGGAAAGAAAGAATGTATATATAAAAATACTAAAACATGAATGATAGATAGATATCTTCCTAGGCTCCCATTAAAAGCCCAGTCTTATGTTTTTGAAAATAACATGCATGTTAATAGGTTAAAATGAAAATGAAGTGCTCTGCTTTACACAATATTTAATACATGAAATATTCTGCTGGGCCAAAACATTTCTCTTTATGAATCATCACATCACTGATGTCAGCACTGCTCTGGGAGCAGTGTTTATTAACTAGCATCTGCTACAGAACATAGGTATACAGAGAAGCGAAGGGAAAATGGAAATACAGAAAATGGGAAGATAGAGTGAGATAAACATAAAATGAATTTTGATATATTTTGGTGTTTTTTCTTCTCTGGGTGATTTGCATAGTTGCATAAAAATGTCAAAGGTTTTAGATAGTTGTTCAATTGCTTTGTCATCTTTTTCCATCATCTACTCCCCACCCCACTTTTTAAATACTACTCATTGTAGACTGCTGCATTCTACCAACAGTTCTATTACAGGAAATGAGAAACACTGCTGAAACCTGCATCCATCCTCTCTGTTACCAGAACCGTTCCAATGATGTTTACAAGTCCTTTTGCAGTAATAAACTACCTATTAAATTATTAATAGAGCAAAACAAGAGCAAATACCTTATGAAAACAGTACAGGAATTAGTTATAATAAAATATAGACCTCACTGAAATACAAGAAAAGAAGTGCACTTTATAAACAGAGCCTATAAGAGGCAACATGGTATATGGATACAAGAGTGCTGAACCTGTATCCAGAAATGACTTGATCCTGATATTTACTACCTGTTTAACCAAGGGCAAATCATTTAACCTCTCTGAGCCTCAGTTTCCTTTTTGGAAAAATGGGTATGATGATATCTATAGTATTCACCTCTGAGGGTTGTTGTCAATTTTTGTAAAGATAATATATGGAAGGCACCTTCTCAGTTTCAGAGGGACAATATTAAGAGAATTAGGCTTTAGTTGGAATGGGAGTATGCAAATGGAAACCACAATAAGAACACAAAATGAACTACTATTAAATCTAGTTGCTATATACAAATTGTATTAATTAATCCATTTGCCCAAAAAGTATTTCTTAAACCCTTATTCAGTACACAGAACTATGTTAGCTACTAGAAGGAGCACAATATATAAGACATGATCCCTGACATCGCAATGATTATAATCTACCAGGGGCAAGAAGAAAAGAAATATAGTATCTATAATAAAAGTATGCTAAATAACAATTATAATAACATTAATAGCTAAGACTTATACAGTGCTTATTATGTGCCAGGCACTGTATTAAGCTTTTTTACAATTATTATCTCATTTGAGCCTCATAACAACTCCAGACGTAGGTACTCTAATGAAACCGAGGCAAACAGTGGTTAAGAGATTCATATACCTTGTTAAGTGTCTGAGGCTTCTAATAGAAGATGCAACTTGGGTTAAGTCTTGAAGAAACTATCTGTGGAAACAAGGAGTTCAGCCCAGGCAGGTAGGATAATTTGTGAAGACAGAGAAATAGAGGAGAGAATACTGGGTTTATGGAATAGTGAGTAAGCCAGGTTAGCTGAAACATAGGGAATGTGAAGAAGAGTAATGCAAAATATAGACAAATGTGAAGAATTAATTATGTCTTTGTCATAGTAAGGTAGTATTTGAAGTAGATACTTAAACTTAAATTTTTCCTGTTTGTTTTTTTATAAATGAAGCTGTCAATGATGAGATAGAAGTCAGTTCAGAAGCAACCATTTCTTTTTGAATTCAAGGATGAAATAAAGTAAAGAAAAAAAAATATGGCAAATCTATTTGGAAAGTACAACTGTAGAAATAGCAAATTTTCCCTTCCAAAATTGCAAATGAGGGGGCAGCTAGATGGCACAGTGGTTAGAGCACCGGCCCTGGATTCAGGAGGACCTGAGTTCAAATCCGGCCTCAGACACTTAACACTTACTAGCTGTGTGACCCTGGGCAAGTCACTTAACCCCCATTGCCTGCCCCCCCCCAAAAAAAGGAAAAAAAATTGCAAATGATCCTGCTTATGACAACTTTAGAGTTTTAAATTTCTCTCACACAAAGAATTTTAAAATAGGAAAACTAAAAGAAAATAAGTTATTTTATCTTTTTTTGGTTGGTTTTATTATTTATTTTTTTACTAGTTAGGATCACTTTCCTACATTCCTTCAAGTTCCTTCAGTACTACACATTGTTTGTAATTAAACCGTTACTCTATGGCAGTTTCAAAAGAACCACTTATTACATAGGAATTTCTACAAAGAAAGAAACTCAAGCACTTATGTTGCTGATATTTTTCCTCATTCTAATGATAAAATCAATGTACAAAGCAAACAGACTGATTCCTTAAAATGATGGTGTAACATTTAGGACTATAGCACTTAGCCAGTAATTGAAGAACAATACCACAGAAAGAATTTTCACTCTCTTTTACTGTTTTCAAAGGCAATGGTTGTCAATCTGCCAACAAGTGATGCATATTGACTTTTCTATTTTGTTTGTTAAAAAAAAGCAATTGACCAAAGTCAAACCTTTCCTTAGAAATAAATTTTCTTTCTAAATACAGCATAAAACCTTCACCATGTAAAAATATGTAATAAGGAGGGAGGAAGGGGGGAAAAGGCTGAGCACACAGAGGTAAGAATAATTTAATATTCAAAAATGTTTTAAAATAATTTATTTTCAAAAGCTGCTGAAAGATGTTTTTAAAACTTTCCATGAGAAGCCACAATTCCCTCTCTCATTTCCTGAAAATTATGATTCCAGAGGCAGTAAAAATGTTTTCTTTAAGTCATAGGATTCTTACAAAGGACACATTGAGTTGAAGGTGAATTGTAATTGGCTTCTTTACAATGTTTCAGGAATAATGCCACAAGATTGATCTAATATCACTCAAATACTTCAGTGATCAGTGATTTCTTCTGAGTGGATACTTCCTTCACCTACACAGAACACAACACTTCCATGGGCATTTTTGTTGGATAGAATGGATCTTAAAAGTGGATTTCCCCCCCCCCCCAAATTTCTATATTTCAGAAATTTGAGACAAACTGAACATTTCCAGGGAGGAAAAAAATAACTGGTGTGTCTGAAACTCATTTTATTTTCTTTGCTTGATTAACAGACTTTGCTCTTTCATAAGCCTTATTTTTGCCAACTTCTATTCTTTGGTGGTAGTAGTGGTGAGAGGGGGTTATTTTTTTTTAATGATTTATTGATGCTCTTTTTAAAAACATCGCTATCATTCCTTCTTACCTTCATAGACCCCTCCCACATAACAAAAAATAAAGATATATGTACACACATATATTTCGGTTATTCTAATACTCTTGAAAGAAATTTGTAAATAGGGGCAGCTAGGTGGTACAGTGGATAGAGCACCAGGCCTGGAGTCAGGAGGACCCGAGTTCAAATCCGGCCTCAAACACTTGACACTTACTAGCTGTGTGACCCTGGGCAAGTCACTTAACCCCAATTGCCTCACCAAAAAAAAAAAAATTAAATGTTTACATATTTCTCTCAAGAACTGTTGATATGTATATTTCTATTATTCTATTTCTCTTTACAGAAATATAAATGTATATAGACAAACATATTTCTGTTGTAACCAAACATAAGTTCAGCATTCTCTGAGTATAGTCATAAAGTCATTGTCTGGCCTATACCAAAGGCCTTTGAGCTTGATGGACGCTGCCAGAATTTTTGCTCTTTTGCTAGTTTTCAAGAACCCATATTCACTGTTATGCTATAATAAGGGAATGGAGAAGCATTGAAATGGAAAAATTTTACTATGGGCTTACAAAATGTGAAAATAATTATTTTTATTTCCACATTTATTGGTTTATTCCAAATATGGCTAACATTCTGTTTTCTTTAGCTGCAGAAGACCAAAGACTCAGAAAGGAGAGCATCCCTGTGTTCTTTTTATTTTATTGCATTTCATGTTTTGTAAATTACTTAAATAAGACAGATATGATAAATATTGTCTTTGTGTTTTATCGGACCAGATGCTACCACATGCATGAAGTTTTTCTGATGCCCTCAGACAATGGGAAACTCTGCCTCCTCAAATTCCCAATAACAGCACATTATTTTCAGTGGTGTCAAACCCAAATAGAGATGGATCATGAAGCCACACATTGAGTTAGAAAACAAGCTAACATCATCTATGTTGTAATGTATTTTTAATTGTTTTGTTAAACATTTCCCAATTACATTTCTTTTCTTTTTCTTTCTTTCTTTTTTTTTTGGTGAGGCAATTGGGGTTAAGTGACTTGCCCAGGGTCACACAGCTAGTAAGTGTTAAGTGTTTGAGGCCGGATTTGAACTCAGGTCCTCCTGAATCCAGGGCCAGTGCTCTAACCACTGCACCACCTAGCTGCCCCTCCCAATTACATTTTAATCTGGTTCAGGCCAAATTTGGATTTTTGCAAGTTTGACCTCTAGAAAGTATTCTTTTGCTTTATCTCATTCTACTTAATATGTGTGTATCTATCTATCATCTATATATACATGTATTTCTGTAAAAAGAAATAGAATAATAGAACTATGTATTAACAACTCTTCAAAAGAAATATT
Source organism: Dromiciops gliroides (assembly GCF_019393635.1). Taxonomy (NCBI): domain Eukaryota; kingdom Metazoa; phylum Chordata; class Mammalia; order Microbiotheria; family Microbiotheriidae; genus Dromiciops; species Dromiciops gliroides. The sequence continues at coordinate 480,067,827 of NC_057861.1, forward strand.
TACATATTTTTCAAGAGAATAAAAATAATAAAAACATATGTAGACATAATTTTTTTTTCTTTGTTATATGGGAGGGGTCTATGAGGGTAAAAAGGAATGATAATGATGTTTGAAAAAGAGCATCATGTTTATTTGAATATGTCTATCCTTATCACTCTAACACTAGTAAATTCTAAGTTGCATTAGGGAAAGGACTACAACATTTTTAGATTGCCAGTACTTAACAAATTGTCTTGCAAATTATTATGGCAGCATTGTGTTTATAATATTAATGATAAAGATAACTTACATTTATATGGTATATTACGATTCAAAAATGCTTTTCTAATAGTTAGAATACATATTATTACATCTGTTTTATAGCAGAAAAAATAGAGGTTCTGCAAATTTAAAGGACCTACCTATGTTCACAGAACCAGTAAATATTAGAGCTGGTATTTTAACTCAAATCTCCTGATTCCAAGTCCTTTACTATTTTGATAAAAGCACAACTGGTAATCCTATAGGCATATAGCAGGAAGTGATAGAGGGAAACCAGCAAATGAATCAAGAGTCCTTCAGAAGCAAAAATGCCACAGGTTCACATTCATTCAATAAATAGTTATCAAATGTCTTGGTTTTTTTTCCATAGTCAATTTGCTGATCTGCATTTCTTTTTTTAAAAATTACATAATAATTTTATTATATATTTAAAAGAAATAGCAGGTTGTACATGAATAGATTTGCAGTTTTGTGTACAATCATTTTTTCTTCTTTTACTATGCTATGGGAATGCTTGCTTTATTTTTTTTTTCAGGGCAAGGAGGGTTAAGTGACTTGCCCAGGGTCACACAGCCAGCAAGTGTAAAGTGTCTGAGGTCAGATTTGAACTCAGGCCCTCCTGAATCCAGGGCCAGTGCTTTATCCACTTCACCACCTAGCTGCTCCTTTATTTATTTTTTAAACTTAAAAGTATTTTATTATTTTCCCGTTACATGTAAAGATAGTTTTCAGTATTCGTCTTTATAAGATTTTGAGTTACAAATTTTTCTCCCTCCCTCTTCCCTCCCCAAGACAGAAAACAATCTGATATAGTTTTATATTTATGTATGTAATTATATGTATATAATTCAATGTAATATAATATATAGAGAGATTATTATATATTGAATGATATATGTACAATCACATTAAACATGTTTCATGTTGTAAAAGAAGAATCAGAACAAAAGAGAAAAACCTCAAAAAGGAAAAACAAAAACAAAAAAGAGTAGAAACAGTATGGTTCAATCTGCATTCAGATTCCACAGTTCTTTTTCTGGATGTGGAAAGCATTTTCCATCCATCATGAGTCCTTTGGAATTGTCTTGGATCATTGTATCTCTGAGAAGAGTTAAATCTATCACAGTTGATCATACAATGTTGCTGTTACTGTATACAATGTTCTCCTGATTCTGTTCACTTCACTCAGCACAAGTTCATGGAAGTTTTTGCAGATTTTTCTGAAATCTGCCTGCTTGTCATTTCTTATAGCACAATAGTATTCCCTTACATTCATATGCCATGACTTGTTCAGCCATACCCCAATTGATGGACATCCCCTCAATTTCCAATTCTTTACCACCACAAAAAGAGCGGCTATAAATATTTATGTACAAATAGGTCCTTTTCCCCTTTTCAGAAAATCTCCTTGGGATACAGAGCTAGTAGCAGTATTGCTGGATCAAAGGGCATGTACAGTTTGATTGCCCTTTGGGCATAGTTCCAAATTGCTCTCCAGAATGGTTGGTTCAGTTCACAGCTCCACCAACAATGCATTAGTGTTCTAATTTTCCCAGAGCTTCTTCAACATTTATGATTTTCCTTTTTTGTCATATTAACCAATGTGATAGGTGTGAGGTGGTACTTTGGAGTTGTTTTAATTTGCATTTCTCTAATCAATAGTGATTTAGAGCATTTCTTCATATGGCAATAGATAGCTTTGATTTCTTCATCTGAAAACTGCCTGTTCATATCCTGTGACCATTTCTCAGTTGGGGAATGACTTACAGTCTTATAAATTTATCAAATGTTTTCTTAAAGAGGTGGCAAGCTATAATAGATAGAGGGCTAGCTTTGGACTCAAAAAGACATGGGTTCAAGTCCTACCTCTTAAATATACAGGCTATTTGATTATGAATAAGTTACTTAAACTCTCAGCAGCCCAAGCGATTTTCTGAAACTGTTACAGATGAGTTTCAAACAGTAGAGGGAGTCTCCACACAAGGAATTCCCTAAAACAGAGGTTCTCAAAATGTGGTCCTGGGACATTGAGGAGCCTGAAGACCTCTTCATGGGATCCATGATATTAAAACTATTTTCACAACAATATTAAAATGTTTTAATTTATAATAGAGTAAATACTGATAGATAATGCACAAAAACAAAAGTCCTGGGCAGCTAGGTGGCACAGTGGATAAAGCACTGGCCCTGGATTCAGGAGTACCTGAGTTCTAATCCGCCCTCAGACACTTGACACTTAGTAGCTGTGTGACCCTGGGCAAGTCACTTAACCCCCATTGCCCCTCAAAAAAAAAATAAGCCCTTTGATGGGTCCTCAATAATTTTTTGGGGGGGGGCGAGGCAATGAGGGTTAAATGACTTGCTCAGGGTCACACTGCTAGTGTCAAGTGTCTGAGGCCCGATTTGAACTCAGATCCTCCAGAATCCAGGGCCAGTGCTTTATCCACTGCACCTCCTAGCTGCCCCTCAGTAATTTTTATGATTGCAAATAGGCCTTTAGATTAAAAAGGTTGACAACTATAGCCCTAAACCAATGAAATCCAAATCCAGACCCTAATTCAGTTTTCTTAAAACAGGTAATCAAGAACATTGAATTTTTTGCTTCATACAAGGCTAAAGCAAGGAAATTTCAAAATAAATTATATCTAACAACATACTTTGCATAATAACAAACACTTTTCAATACTAGACATTATTAACATCAACAAATATTTTTAAATGTATGGCTCTTTGAATGGGAGAGTACAGATAACAAATCCAGTGGGAAAGCAATAAGTGAAAGCTTTTCAAAAGTGTATTTTTTAAATATAAATAGTGCCCTACTAAATGAGTCTGTGTGCATAAAAGAAATAAATTACAGTTGGCATATGAACCTTACATTGAAATTTCCATCTTATGCACTTAAAATTTCATAAGTATCAGAACATTAGCCTGACTTTTCTGCATTTTGCTGCTATAATACTCAGAAATGTAATCTCCTAGAAAAATGGCAATTCAAGACTTCGACAAAAGTGATTCGTGATTTTATTTTACTAGAAAGCCACATTTGCCATTTAACTTTTCCCTATATTTTGGAGTACTTATGTGATTTATTTCTGAGGAGAGTCTATTCAGTATTTTATCCAGCTGTAGTCTATATAATATAAAGCAAATCTCTGTGTGAAAAATATTTTTGCATTATTTGTAATGGAGAAAACAGTGCCACTTATAATTAAATGAACTGCATAGGGAAATCATTTAGCCTAGTTTCTTTGGTAAAATTTAAATATCTTCTTTCTATATAGTAGACATCTTAATCTAAAGGAACTCATTATCTTCCCTGTTACCCTTGCCCCTCCTCATACCTACTGTAGTACTATAAAGGGCAATATCATTCTACCAATCACTCAACTCACCATCTAAGATTCACTTTGGATTTCTTACACACTCTCTCTCATCCCCATATCCAAACTGTTGCCAAGAGCTGGTAATTTCACCTTTGCAACATCCCTCAAATATGCCCCGTTTTCCCCTCTGACACTGCCACCACTCTGGGGCAGACCCTCATCATCGCATGACTGTGCTCTGCCCACTCTAATCCATCCTCTATTTAGCCACCAAATTGAATTTCTTAAAGGGAATGCCCAATCATGTCACTCCCCTACTCAGCAAATGCCAGTGGCTATCTATTGCTTCCAGGATCAAGTACTAAATGCTCTGCTTGGTATTTAAAGCCCTTATTAACCTAGTCCCACCCTGCCCACCCCCTTCCAGTCTTTTTACAACTTAGTCCCCACCACATACTCTTGATTTATTGACACTGGCCTAGGCCTGGAATGCTCTTCCTCCTCATCTCTGTCTATAGTCTTCCCTGGTTTCTTTTGAAATCCCAACTAAAATCCCATTTTCCATAGGAAACCTTTCCTAAACCCTATCCACACACACCCCCCCCCACCCCCAGGGCAATGAGGGTTAAATGACTTGCCCAGGGTCACACAGCTAGTAAGTGTCTAGTGTCTGAGGTCAGATTTTAACTCAGGTCCTCCTGAATAAAGGGCCAGTGCTTTATCCACTGCACCACCTAGGTGTCTCCTCCTAAACCCTCTTAATTTGAGTGCCTTCTTTCTCTTTTAATTTTTTTCTATTTATCCTGTATATAGCTCATCTGTATATAATGTTTGTTGGTTATCTCTCCCATTAGATTATGAGCTGTTTTTTGCCCCTTTTTGTATCCCAGAACTGGCATTTAATAAATGTTTATTGATTGATATGCAAACCATACTTTATCTGTTTATAGGGAAATGTGATTATGATTTTCAATTTCATATATAAAAATACCTTGTTACAGCATACTTTGATGCCTTTATTCAGCATGTAAGTGACCCTGGTTTTTTTAAACATAGAATGTTCCAAAAGTCTTAGTGTAGTTTTAATTTTTAATAACTTCAGAAGTGTAAGTGCTATAAACTTACAAAAATCATATTAGGTCTTTGAGAGTAGGTACTGCTCTCAATTTTTTTTTGAGAGGAGACTTTTCTTTATATTCCCATTGCTTAGCATAGTGTCTGACACATTAATGCTTAATAATGCTTGTAGGATTGACTCCAGTGTCTAACACAGTACTTCCTTGCACATAGTAAGTATTTAATAAATGTTTCCTGGATTGAATCAGAGGAAAAGATTAAGTACTATGTGATATTCTAGTCTAGAAGAATCATTACCATTTGAACTGTTAGGCCTCAATTTTAGACTAAACTCTATACCCAACACTGTAACCTCGAGGAAATCATATATCTTCTCTGAATCTCAAGTGTAAAAGTGCTTTGAAAAACTTTAAGAACAAGATATATTGTATTAACATTACTGTTGTCAACAAAAAAGTGGATATTAAATAACTTGCTTCCATTGTCCCTCTTCAATGAAAATGTTTTACTAGAGGTGGTCTAAAGCAAGAGTCCTTAACTTTAGGCCCATGCACCTTTTCATTTCATTTCAATAGAATTGGTCATTTTGTAATCTTTTGTATTTTATTTTATATATTTAAAATATTCTTATGAGGAATTCATAGGTTTTTCCAGATAACAACAGGCGTCCATGACAACTGGACATCATGCCCTATGAAGACATGCTGAAAAAAGTGGGAATGTTTCACAGGGAGAAAAGGATATTTAGGGAAGAAATAATAGCAGTCTCCCTCTATATTAAGGACTGTCTTATGGAAGGGGTTAGACTTGTTTTGCTTGATCCTGACTCAATTCAAGAAATATTTTTGTTAGCCTAAAACTGTTCTCAAACTACAGAGAGAAAAAAGAAATAGTCCCTGCCCTCAAGAAGATTATATTTTACAATGTAGAATAAAATAATAAGTATTAAAATCAGGAGAAATGAGTACAAGTTGAAGAGAAACAGATATAGTCTCAAAATAAATAAATAAATATCTCTATATCTCTATATATAGATATAGAGATATAGATATAGATATATATCATCACAACTGGTGCTTTTGTAGTCAAAACCGGTAATTCTGGCACCTGGGGCAAGTTTCCTTTCTACCTGTGTCTGTATACATACACAGAAGGATACACACATACATAGAATTATGCAGACGTATAGTCACTTTTGCTATAATATGACATGTGTTCCCCAAAAGAACTGACATACAAAATTGCACAATAAAAACCACAGTGCTTATGGGGAAAATGAGGTTAGGGAAATAACATTCAATAACCTCATAGCTGATTTTCTGTCAGACATTCTGTTTTGCTTCCACTTCCCAGAACATCATACCTCCCCAAGTAGATCACCTGAAATTTCATTACCATGCAGAATGACTCAACTTTTGATTCTCAACTTTTCCTAAGACTGGAGGGTTAGAGGGAAGAACAATTAACTTCTCCTAAAGTAATCCTTCATAGAGGATTCTGAACTTTCTGGATAATTCTCCATTTTCCATCAGCAGCTCTTCTTGGTTTCCACTCCATGAAACATCATACCCCCAAAATGGGTACCCCTTTACAACCTCCATTTTCAGCTTCCTTTTGTCTGTTATCTTTTCCCGGTAGATTATAAGCTCCTTGAGAGCAAAAACCATCTTTTTAAAAAAATTTGTATCCCTAGTGCTTAGCACAGTACCTGGCACATAGTAGGTACTTAATAAATGTTTGTTGAATTGAATTCAATTGAAATAGTAGCATACAGAACAGAATCAGAAAAATATTGTACACAGAAACAGCAGTATTGTTTGATGAAGAACTGTGAATGACTTGGCTGTTCTCAGCCATACAATGATCCAAGACAATCCCAAGTTACTAATGATGAAGCATACTATCCACCTCCAGAGAAAGAACTGATATTGTTTAAACATAGACTGAAACATGCTATTTTTCACTTTAATTTTTTTTCTTTGATTCAAGTTTTCATATACACATATACATATATGGGAACCCCTGACTTCCACATATATGCTATTATATGCTACATTTTATAGATTTTATAAATTTAGAGCTAGAAGAGACCCTAGAGAATACCTAGTCCAAATTATTATTTTAATAGATATAAGCTTTCATACCATTGAGTCCAAATATAAATATTTCAGATCCAAATTTAAATATTTCATTTGGGGAAAGGTGAGAAGGGAAGAATTCTAGCATTTGATAGCCAGAAATAAATTCCTAGGTAAGTTATACTTAATTCAAAACAACATCAGTTTAAATAAAAAAAAACATTATTTTCTTTTGGCCAGATGAAAATGTAGCTATAAGATTGTCTCTTGTATCACATGGTTAATTCAAGAATAAAAGAAAATATTTGATGTTAGTGTTAGTCAAATAATCATTTTCCCTTAAAACCAAAAGCTTAATCCTACTTAGAAAAAGATGATAATAACATTTATAAACTAAGTATTTATGTAAGAGTATAAGCTCCTTGAGGGCAGATATTGTTTCGTTTTTGTCTCTTTTCTCAGAGCCTAGCACAGTGCCCAACACGTATCAGGTCCTTAATATATCCCTGCTGAATTGAATTGATTTGAATTGAATTGAGAAGCAGTGAGATGAAATGGATAGAGGACTGGATGGGGATTCAGGTGGCCCTTGGCTCAAATCAGCCCTTAGAGACATTAGCTATGTGAGTATGAAGCAGTCTCTTAAATGTCTCTGTGCCTGTTTCCTCACCTGTAAAATACACAGGGGGTGGAGGGGGAGGAGAGGGGCAGACTTGATCATCTTCAACTCTAAGGATCCTTCTAACTCTAAATTTGTAATTCTATAAAATGTAGTTAACTTAAATTTGTAGGAAAATTCTAGAAAGTAATATTAAAGGGATTATTAATGAGCATCTAGAAAAGCAAGTAGTGACTGATCACAAAATTCCAGCATGGATTCAACAAGACTTGGTGACATCATAATAACTTTATCAATAATAATAATAATAACATGTATATAGTGCATTAAAATTTGTAAAGCAGTCCCTAAACTGGTAAATCAAAACAATTCTGTAAATAGTTTACCTAGTCTTTAGCACAGCCCTTGACAGGACTTCTTATGCTATTCTTGTGGAGAGGTGGAGAGAAGTATGCTAGTCAATAGTATAATTAGTTTTATTCAGAAATGGTTGAATGCTCAGACTCAAAGAATAGTCATTAATGGTTCCATGTTCAGCTTAGAAAGCCTCTTATCAAGTACCCCAGGGATCTGTGCTTTGACACTGCACCGTTTAAGATTTTTTTTGTCAATGTCTGGATAAAAGTATAGATGACAACCATATCAGATTTCAAGATAACACAGACCTAGGAGGGATAGCTAACAAATGATTAGAGTCAGATTTCAAAATGAACTCAACATACTAAAACACTGGATTGAATATAGTAAGATAAAATTTAACAGGGATACAGGCAAAATCTTATTCCTGGATTAAAAAAAAAGTAGACTTTACAAATACAATATGGAGTAGGAATGGGAGGCATGGCTTAACAATGATTCATTTGAAAATAGTTGGGGGGGTTAGTGTACTACAAGCTCAAAATGAGTCAACAATAGGATATGACTATAAAAAAGTTAAAAACAATAGCAGGTGGTATTAAGAGAGACAATAGTGCCCAGGAATCAAGAAGTGATATTCCTTCCTTTATTATGACACAGACCACATCTGGAGTACTATGTTCAGTTCTGGGCATCATAGTGCCAGAAGTACATTGACAAAGTTGATACTATCCAGAAAAGGACTTTGAATTAATGCTGTCTGAGGCTCAGCTGAAAGAAGTGGAAATGTTCAGTCTCTATAAGAGAAGTTTTACATTGGACATGATTAGCATTATCAGGAAGGCTGCCATGGGAGAGAGGTTTAGACTTAGGAGTATAAAATTGTATAACTAGATCTGGAAGAGAGTTCGGAAGCAAGCAAGTACAACTCCCTCATTTTACGGATAAGGAAACTGAAATTAAGTGATTTCCTTAAGGTCACACAGGTAGTAAGCCAATGGGTCTGGCTTTGAACTCAGATCCTGTTAGGTTAAGTTCAGAACTTGGGAGACACTTGAACATTTCAAAATGGAAAAGTTAGGCTTGATGGTGGTAGAAAAGGCTTTCTAACAATTTCTAACTTTCTAAAGTGGGTTGTACTGCCTTAGTAAGATAGTAGGTTCTCTTCATTGGCAGTCTTCAAGCAAAAGCTGAATAACCACTTAATTTAGGTTCAATTTAGTTTCCAGAAGCATGGTCACTTATACTTCATCTTAAGCAGCTAGTATCAATCCAACTCATGGTAGAATAGTATTGTTGCTACCTATTTGCTACCTCATTTCTTCACTAATCTCTCCCTTTGCTAAAATATAATTGCATTTACAGTCTATATCTAAAATTATTTCCCCAATTTTATATTTTCATATGTGGGCTTTACCCCAATGTATACACACATAGTTCTTTGTTTTATACCTCTCTAAAACCTGTATCATCTAATATTATATATTATGGTTAATTGTGTTTGTGTCTTAACCCCCTACATGTCTACAAGTTTTCAAGAAGCTCGTTCATTGAAGGTTTGAATCTCCCTTGAAGCCTACCATGTATTTAATAAAGCATTCAGCCCAGTGCCTGGCACAGAGTAAGCACTTAATAAATGTTTATTGATTGATTATTAGTCAATTTGTTTTGCCTAACAATACTAATTTGTTACATAGAAGAATTGAATTGGGAACAGGGAGTTATTAGAAATGATATTATTATTTTAGTTTTCTAATGGGCCGCCAATAAAGCATTTTTAAAGTGAGATAGGGTACAAGGGTACTTCTTTCTTAGATAAAAGAGCAAAGGATCATAGGATTAGTGAAGAAAGAAGAAAAGTTTAAGTAGAGAAGCTGGAAGCTGAAGGAATTTATTTGGGATGGTTTTGATACACTAGTTGAAATGGGAAGAACAATTGTCATTTGTATAAACCTTGGGGTGGGAGCTTTAAGAGCTGGGAAAAGTTTTGAAATAGTACCTATGGGAACTTGGGTAGGGACCAAAGGGATGAAGAAAAGTTTTGTCAAACAGCCATAATGGTACAGCAGAAATGATAAAGATAGCACGAATTTGTAGTAGACATAATCTGCACAATGTTATAACCTTTCCCATCAAGGCTGGGCAGCCTAAGAATGGAAATGAGGGTAGGGAAAGACTTTGGTGTAGATAAATAGGACTGAGAATTGACAGACGGCTTAAGGAAGGTCAGGAGGCTGAAGGATATTAGCATGTTAGTAGGATCATCATTTAAATGATTGATTATGGAGTTCAGGCTGGATGAAAAGTTAGGAAAGGCCAAAATAGACTTCTTAGCCTGAGAACAGGGAGAAAACAAGCTATCTGAGATAATGATATTGGCCAAAAAACAGGTTTAGTAGAAATGATAGAGGTATATAGATGAAATGATGGAAGGAAAAGGTTAGCTATGGAAACTTCACAAATCCAAATTCAAAAGTAAGCAGCTCCGAGTAATGATGAAGTTTGACCTATCACCATGGTGATGGATGGCCACATGAAGGTTGTCACGATTAAAAATGCCATGTAATTACAACTCTGAAATTTGAGAAAAACCATCAATATTCATACTGAGGTTGTCTGAGATGACTAGTTTATCATTGTTACTAATCTAGGGCATTATAGTATTAATAACCATAAAACACATAATACCTATAACTCTAATTCCTGTAATCCCTTATAATACAGATAAATCCTATAATACATGAAAATCTCATGCCAACTATAATTTTTGTACAAACTATCAATCAATAATTTTGAATTCAAGTCTTAATATTTTTTGGTTTTTAAATGAATTGCTGAATTAGGAGCTACAAAGGACTATACAATATTCTCAGTTCCAGGGACGTAATTAAGGCAGAGAAAGTTATGATTCTGCATTTTCTTCAACCTTTTTTGGGACTTGGTTTCTTATTAACTCAGGAACCAAAAATCAAGCAGGCAGATGAGCTTGACATTTCAATTTCTCAACAGTAAGACAACAAAAGATAAAGGAAGATTTAGGAATGATTAATTTGATTGGTTTTAAATTATGTTCTTGCTTTTCTTACATCAGTATGAAATTTACTATTCAAAACAATCCATTGATATTAATAAAGTTTTGTCTACTGTATTAGAAAGATATAGCTTTCATAAAATAAAAAGAAAATTCAATTCTACCAGAATTGAAGTAATAATAAGAATAAGTAATAATACAGAATAAGTAATACTACATGTTCAAAGCACCAAAACACTATAGTAATGGTCTTCTTTTATTCTTAATTATCATAATGAAGGGATTATATATGAAGCCTCACCCTGAATAGTGTTGATATGATCATGACAATATGTGTTCTTTCTGCTCTTGACTGTCACTCACTAGCTTTGTGACTTTAGATAGGTTACTTAACGTCTTTGGGTCTCAGTACTACATGTGAAATGGAATAAATTATTTCCAAGATTCCTTCCAGATCTTAAATTTTATTATATTAATTCACATTATAGTATTTGTTGTTTTTTTCATCATTTCAGTTGTGTCCAACTCTTGGTGACACCAGAGTGGTTTGCCATTTCCTTCTCAAGTTGATTTTACAGATAAGGAAACAGAGGACAACAGGGTTAAGTGACTTGCCCAGAGTCACACTGCTAATAAATATTTGAGGCCAGATTTGAACTCATGTCTTTCTGATTCCAGGACTGGAACTCTATCCATTGTACCACCTAGCTGTCCCTACATTATACTTACTAAGATAAAATTATTAATGCTTCTATGTATTATCACCTAAATCAATATAATACAAAACTTAAAAACTCTATTCTGTTCAATATTTTTATCAATTACTTGAATGACGACAAAGATGGTATGCTTATAAAATTTGCATAAGACATGAAAGTAGGGGGTATCCATTAGATGGTGGAATATGGATCTGTAGCATGATGACTTAAATCTGGCAAGATGAAGTTTAATGCAGATAAATGAAAAGTTCTGTAGTAGTGTTCAAAAATTTAACTATATAAACAGAGGAGCAAGAATATGTAGCTAATCAACAGTTCAAGTGAAGAAGATTTGAACACTTTAGTAGATCAGAAGCCTTAACGAGTAAGCAGTATGGTATGTAAGCCCAAAAAGCTAATGGGAACTTAGACTATATTAATGGTACTCAAAAGCATTAATAGACTACATTAATGGTACACTATTCTGCCTTGGTCAAAGAGTAGCTGGACTTTTACATAATATTCTGGGAGTCACATTTTAGGAAGGAAAGTGACAAACTGGGGCACATCTGGGAGAGAATGACAAGGACACTGAGGCAGCTCACTATATTCAATCATGGCAAGATCATCACATGATAGATGGATTAGCTGAAGAAATCCAGGATGCTTAAACTGAAGATCATGGCATAGGCAGAATAAGATTGCTGTCTTTAACTATATGAAGCACTTTCATTTTAAAAATTGTACTATATGATTTCTGAGACCCTTTCCAGCATGAAATTCTAAGATCCCATGAACTCATTATTAAAGAGCTCCGCCAAGAAATTCTTCCTTAAGTGATCTCCCCATGACTATTATTGGTTTTAATTCTACCCTTTGGGGTCAAATAAAATAATAATTTAATTATTGGTCCTCTAAAGTTATTTCCTTACTGATCAGCCTATGGACAATGGTTTTCTTTATAATATCAAATATTATTTTAGAATATTTTATTAGTAGGCAGTATGATAGAGTACAAAAATGATAGATTTGGAGTCAGAGGATCTTGGACAAAATTTACGACCTCTCTGGGATTCATTTACCTAATCAGTAAAGATTAGGTGAACTTTTTACATCCTATCCAACTCTAAATCTGTGACCCTATGATCCTATGAACAGACTTTATGAGCAAGTTGATCCACCCTGTAGATAATATCCAGAATCTTCAATGTCATTATAACATTAAAGATGGAGTTTTGGGGCAGCTGGGTGGTACAGTGGATAGAGCACCAGCCCTGGAGTCAGGAGTACCTGAGTTCAAATCCAGCCTCAGACACTTAACACTTACTAGCTGTGTGACCCTGAGAAAGTCACTTAACCCCAATTGCCTCACTAAAAAAAAAAAGATGGAGTTTTAATGTTGTATGGAATGCTACTCAAAGTTAAGCAATAAGGAATGGTGACCTAGTGCTAAGGCTAAAAAATATAATTCCATTCTGATAAATAATTTTCAGGCTTTGAAATAAGCCCTTCCCCCAAACACTCTAACCTAAATTCTTTGAAGTGGTGAAGGAATCTTCCTCCTTCACACACTATGAGCTATCTAAGTGGAAAAGAAGAGTGGGTATATGGTGACAAGAAGGTGTTTTTCATCCATTACACTCTTGATATAGTAATCATAGATAATGTTGGGAGTGTGGTGACCGGGATAAGAACAGCAAAGGAGGCGATTTTCTTGTGGGTTGAGACAATTACCTGGGAGAAAGCTGAATCAGTCTTTGATCAAGTCCTTAAATTCACAGAAAGGAAGAAATATTATAGTCAATCAATAAACATTTATACTCTCTATAATGTTTTATAGTCTCATACATTTCATTTCACCTTTTTGAGACTGAAGAAAGCAACCAAGAAACAGTTCATCATAAACTTTTTCCCCCAATAATAAACCTTTTTTTTATTTAAAGTTTCGAGTGCCAAATTCTATCCCTCCTTCCCTTCCCCCTCCCTGAAGTAGTAAGCAATCAGATACAGGTTATACATGTGCAATTAATCATGAACTTTTTTAAGCCAGCAAGTTCCATATCTATTGTTTGATAACCCTTTTTTCCATGTCATCTATAATACATCCTCATTACTTTTGTTCATAATGGCATCCAAGTCACCAAGAAGACACAAAATCCATTCTATGAGAGTTGCAGATAGCAGCGATTTTTCCAGGTTATTTTTGATATAAAACATCAAATCATGGAATCTCAAAATTTAGAGGGAATACAGAGTCTATCTAATCCAACCCACATCTGAATGAGACTTCCTTCTATAACAGTCCCAAGATATACTCATTCATTCTTTACTTGAAGACTTCAAGGAGAGCCCAAGACTTCCCCTTTTGAATAGTTTCAATGATTATTTTCTTACAACAAATTAAAATCTGCCTTTCTAAAACTTCTATTTTTAATTATACCTAATTCTTTCTATAACCAAGCAAAAGAAGACTAATCCTTTCCTACTCATTGTTGTTGTTTAGTCATGTCCAATTCTTTGTGACCCCATTTGGGGTTTTCTTGGCAAAGATACTGAAATGGTTTGCCATTTCCTTCTCCAGCTTATTTTAAAAATGAGGAAACTGAAGCAAAAAGGGTTAAGTAACTTGCCCATGGTCACACAGCTAGTAAATGTCTAGAGGGAGGATTTGAAGTCGTTATTACAGGCCCAGCACTCTTATCCACTGCGCCACCTAGCTGCCCCTGAATTCTTTACCGCACTAAATATATTTGCACCAATTCTACTTCCTCGCAAGAATCATTGCATTTTTGCATAACTATTAGACAGTATTAAAATAAAACAGATTTATTTCCCAAAAACGAATTCATCACAAAATGTGTTTATTAGGCTTATATTTATTTTGTCTCTATTGTCTCTCTGATAAAATACAAATACTTAGACTAACATTTAAAGATCTCCACAATCAATGTTCCATCTTCTTTTTTAGTTTTATTCATACCTTGCCTCTTCTAGTTAAACTGGCCTGCTCACTGTTACACACATGCAACATTCAATTCCCTTTAACTTCCCATGCCTTTGCACGAGTGGTCACCTTTATATGTGATACACTCCTCTCTCAATTCTGCCTTGTAGAAGCCTTGGCTTCCATCAATCCATATAGTGACATCTCCTACATGAAGCTTTTCTGCTACCTCCAATTATTGACACTACTTAGACCTTAGATTGACTTTGTATTAATTTGCATGTAATTTGTATTAAATTACTTGTGAACATATTGTATCTCCCTCTTCCCCTCATCTAAAGATCAGACTGCTTCATTTTGGTCTTTGCAACCCCCTACAACTAGCACGTACTTGCATATTGTTGTTCTTCAGTCTTTGGTCATGTTAGACTGTTATGACCCCTGAGACCGTGGCACACCAATAATATTCATGAGTTTTCTCAACAAAGATACTGGAGTGGTTTGCCATTTTTTTCTCAAGTGGATTAAGGCAAACAGAGGTTAAGTGACTTAACCAGTGTCACATAGCTACTAAGTGTGTGAGGCCAAATTTGAACTCAGGTCTTCCTGACTCCAGATCTAGTGCTCCATCCACTGAGCTATCTAGCAACTTCCACAAGGTCCACAGGGTAACAGTCAGACATTACTGAACAAGCTGCACATAGAGGGTACGTAATTGTTGAATGGTTGACTGAAATGGATTCAATTGAAAACTCATTTTGAAGACCACAGCTAAATTAACAGGTTCTGAATTAATGACAAATCTTATTTTCTAATAAACCTAAATATTTGATTTTGAGTTTTGAAAAAATTTAGCAAATATGGATTCAAATACTTTTTATAAAATGTAAGACATGATTTTCAGGTTTTGGTTAGCTGAATATACTACTTTATTTTGAGTACATAATATCACAAAACAGGGTTCCTCTCCTCCCCTCAAGACATATTCTTGAAGGACAAAGTTCAGAAATGCCCAATTTTATTTTTTTTAAAGTCAGAATTCTTCCTAAACATCCCTTCTTAAGGATTCCTTCATTCACTGATCTACTTGTTAAGTTTAGTAAACAAGAAGAGATCAGAGGTCTGTGTGTATAAGAGTGTCAGCCATTCTATAACTTTCTTTTCTTTTCTTTTTCTTTTTCTTTTTTTTTTGTGAGGCAATTGGGGTTAAATGACTTGCCCAGGGTCACATAGCTAGTACGTGTCAAGGGTCTGAGACTGGATTTGAACTCAGGTCCTTTCGAATCCAGGGCCAGTGCTCTATCCACTGCACCACCCAGCTGCCCCCATTCTATAACTTTTCGAGAAGAATAGGACCACCAGAATTTAAAGGTGAACTAATATACTTAAAGACCAATGTACTAATAGTGTGCTCATCCTATTACCTAAAGAAAAGTTCAAGGTAGAATTCCTCAACAGACAGTAAGAAGCAGACAGTTCTATGAATCTGAAATACATATTATATATACACATATGTGTGTATGTTTTAGATAGATAGATAGAAAGAAAATGCAAATAGCTCAAAGTAAGTGGCAACTCTTTGTTATGTAAGAATAATATAATGTTTTTTATTTTTCTGTACTCCCTCTCACAATGCCTCATATAGTGTCTTTTTTTTTCAAGTGAGGCAATTGGGGTTAAGTGACTTGCCCAGGGTCACACAGCTAATAAGTGTTAACTGTCCGAGGCTGGATTTGAACTGAGGTACTCCTAACTCAAGGGTCAGTGCTCTATCCACTGCGCCACCTAGCTGCCCATATAGTGTCTTTATTGCATATAACAGGCACTTACTGTGGAAGGAAGACATAAAGGCAAGAAAGGCAGGAAGTAGTGAAGGAGAGAATAAAGGAGAGATAGATCTGTAGGCTTCCTAAAAATGTTATCTTATTTCTGTGATTGATCAATCAAACAAAACATGATTCTTTAAGCCAGACTACAAACACCTACAAACAAATTTTATCAAAAATTTAAATGAAGTTTTTTTGTTTAAAGGAAAGGAGATAGACGATTTCCTTCCTTGGAACCTTCTACTAGCAGCTCCTAATTCACAGACTACCTGTCCCTTGTGCTTTTTTGTTTGTTCATTTGTTTGTTTGTTTTTGTATTTTTGCAGGGCAATGAGGGTTAAGTGACTGGACCAGGGTCACACAGCTAGTAGGTGTCAAATGTCTGAGGCTGGATTTGAACTCAGATTCTCCTGAATCCAGGGCCAGTGCTTTATCCACTGCATCACCTAGCTGCCCCCTTATGTGCTTTTAATCCAATGAAAAGAGGACAATGCTTATCAGGGAAAGCAAATCTCTTATTCACTGTGGTCGGTATCCTTAAATGCCTATGATGAAAATTCATCTTATTTGCAAGAAAAATGTTGGAATGAAAATTTTCTTTTTAAATATAAGCATTTCCTCATTTGAGTCCATTTTAATCAATTTTAGATAAGGAAAACAGAGTTCAATTATAGATACTGTATAATTTTGAATTATGAAAGTCCTCCAATTGTCAATACAATCTAGTAAATTTGGTGTATGGCCTCAGAAACTAGCACAGAGCAAAAATCTTCCAAAGGTTCTGGGAGGGCAAAAAATAAAGATTCTTCTTGGAGTTTAAAAGGTAGCCTTTGCCCTCTTCTAGTACAGGCTGCTGAACTTCCATGGCAATTCAGATAGGAACATCAATAGCAGTTACCTTTTTATTCCAAAGACCTTCCCAGTTTGTGGTATTATATTTCAGCTTTAAGAGCTGATTGGGCACCTATATGCAGGTTTTGTATATCACATGAACATGATAGGGAAGGATATGCGATTGAACATAGTTTTCTTTACATTAGTCATGAAAAATTAATTATATCAATAGTCATATTTCCAAAATAGTCTGGGAAGAAGGTACTTTATACAATTTTAAGTATGATTCTTTATATTCCCATTAAAATAATAAGGAAGTGGGGCAGCTAGGTAGCACACTTGATAGAGCACTAGCCCTTAAGTTAGGAGGACCTGAGTTAAATCTCACCTCAGACACTTACTAGCTATATGACTCTGGGCAAGTCACTTAAACCCTATTGCCTCAAAAATATCCAGGACCATCTCCAGTCGTCATGATGTATAACTTGCCACTGGACCCAGATGACTCTGGAGGAGAGAGTGAGGTTGGTGACCTTGCACAGCCCTCCCTCACTTAAGTCCAATTCATTGCAAGTTATGACATCTGTCTTCAATAATGAAGGACAAAAAGCAACAAAACAAATTAAGGAAGGTCTCACATTATTTATACTTTGCATTTCTCTGAAGTCCTTTTTATCTCTTCCTGTTTCCTCATTTTAAAAAGCAATTTAACATACTTTTATTCTACACTACTATGAACTAAAAAAGAAAAAAAAAACAACTTTGATATATTAGCAAACCAGAGTAAGGTGCAAAAATGGGAGGAGGGGCCAAAAGACCAAATGTTTGTTTTCTCAAATATACCCAAGATCATTTTCCTGAGTGCAAATCTTGCCCTAGACACTAACTAGATGGATAACTGTGGAAAATGTCACTTAACTTCTGTTTGGCCTTTGTTTCTCATTTGTCACATGGGGATAATAATAGCACCTACCTCAAAAGGTTTGTTGTGAAGATAAACCGAGATAATATTTATAAATTATTTCCTAAATGCTTACTATCATCATCATCATCATCATCATTATTAATGTATATGCATATTGAACAAATTAAAGAAAGGAAATTTAAATATCTTCCCCCTTTCTCTACGAGAATTTCAGTATGCTAAATCTATTAAAAGAAATGGCTCGGGGTAGCTAGGTGGCACAGTAGATAAAAGCACCTGGCCCTTGATCCAGAAGGACCTGAGTTCAAATCCAACCTCAGACACTTGACATTTACTATCAGTGTGATGCTGGGCAAGTCACTTAACCCTCACTTGCCCTGCCCCCCCAAATGGCTTTAAATCCAGCCTCAGACACTTGATACTTACTAGCTATGTGACCCTGGGTAAGTCATATTGCCTCACAAAAATTAAAAAAAAATAAAAAGAAATGGCTTTTCTGAGGTGGCAACTCCCACTTGTCTACAAGAATGTTTTAGAGTATAAAATAATGCAACATAGCTATAAACTTTGTACAACATCTTATTATAAAAGTGCATTTCCAGAATCTCATCAAAATAATACTCTATAATATCTGTTTGAGTATCAGCTTATGTAACCACACAGAATTCAATACATACATACTATGTATGTATTATATACACATACACATATGTATATGAACAAACAAATTAATATGATCCCATTATTATTATTAATGTTATTATTATTATTTTAAGTAATTATATAAGTGGCAGAATCTTTAACCCAACCACCTCTTTCTCAACATAGCTATTATCCCAGGTACAACATAAAGTATGTTCTTGAATTAAGGATCAAAAGCCTGCTGAATGAATATTCTCTACATAATCTACAAGCTTAAAATAAATCAAATGCCATTTAAAATATTCCTAAAATATTCCCCTTTTTCCTTTCTTTTCTTTCTTTTTTTTTAATGGGACAATGAGGGTTAAGTGACGTTGCCCAGATCACACAGCTAGTATGTGTCAAGTATCTGAGGTCAGAATTTGAACTCAGGTCCTCAATAATCCAGGGCCATGCTTTATTTCACTGCACCACCTACCAGGATGCATTTCTATTTCAGTTGGATACCACAAGCCTAGAGCACTGAGGAAGTTAAGTGATTTGCCCCAGACATAAAATTGAGGCTTGAACTTATGTCCCCATGAGTTCTCTCTATTATGCTATATTGCCTATTACAAGACTGATCTAAGACATAATAAAAATCACTTCCCTAATATTGAGTCAGCTATTACAAAGGTGAATTTCTAATGAACATTTTAGTGTTGTTTTTTTAAAGTGCAGTCAAGATTCAAATCTCTTTTTCAGGTTGAGTATCCACTGAAAAACAAATAAAGATGTACCAAATAAATATGCTCTACTCTCTGTGATTAAGTGATCAAATGACTCACTAGATGATGATAAACTGTTTTTAAAAAGGATTTCCAGGGTTTGAGTGTCATAAACAAAGTTATTTTGTCAACAAGAATTAAATAAAGGAATATAAAACAGATGGTCGTATTAAACCTAACTGAGGAGAAACATTTAACACATTCCAATTGGCTCCTATACCAGTTCCTATTTTATACCCACCTGGGGTGGGGGAGTATTGGGAAAACTGTGGGAAATGAGGGCAGTCATAATTTCTTACTTAGAAAAAGTAATCTTTAAGACTATTTGTTTTTAATTGCTCACCCTGGGCATGTGTTGTCATCTCTTTCTGGTCTTTTTCCAAGCTTCCAAAGTCACCTAAACAGAAAAGATGACACCAGCTGATTAGAGAACAATATTTATAAAGTCATTAATCTGTCACGAGTTTCTCATCACTTAGGTTTATGATATGGTCAAATACTTATAGTGGGGGACAAAGGGGAATGAGACTTTTCTTTACATTTCTGATATTAATTTTTGAAAACTCTCTAAGGGGATATTGTATTATATGTTTTCATAAGCTGAAATAGTCAAAATATTCCTCTATAGCATCCTACATTCTGGTGATATATTTATGTTTTACGTGGCTGGTTCTTAGACAAAACAAACACCACCGCCTGCCCCCGCCCCCTCACTTTGTTCCTGGGGCTATATCTGAAGACTATGTAGCTAGTAGATTCTCCCAGAGCTCACACTCTCCTTGGCACAGGTTTTGAGGACCAAGAGTCAACTCCATGCTATGATGAGTTATCAGAGTAGGATAGCTCCTTATTTTACTTTAGATAAAGCACCCTTACTGTGACTTAAGAACATAGTTAAAGCATAGATGACATAGATCATTAAGGAATGGATCTCATCAGAAAAGAAAGTATTCCTTTTATATAATAAGAATCAATATAGATAGTAGTGGCAGGGTTGATGTGATTCCAGAACTGGAAAGTAAGGTTAGGTTGAGGAGTGAAAGGACGTACACAAGCATGGCTAGAACAGTCAGCCTGATACGCTGAGCCACACAAGTTACAAAGAAGAGTATGAGAAAATGTCTCATTCCTTTCTTTGGGGTCAGGTCACCACCACCCCACCCGTATAATATCCCATTCTTTGTGAGCCTAGAGCAGGACCCCTTTGTTGGAAGGAGCCAACGCCTGGGACACCAGGAAACTGTAAGTATTATAATTATTATATTAGGTTCTATAATGATTATAGAGCTCAAGAGCCATAGTGAGATAGTAGTAGAATTAAAAGCCCTAGTGTCAAATCCTTCCTCTGACACATATTACCTTATAGTTTTGTGACCTTTATAGTTTAGCTTCCCAGTACCCTCCAATGCTATATTGCAGATGAATTGCCAATAGTACATAGCACAGTGCCTGCACATAATAGGTGCTTAATAAATGTTATGTTGATTTGACACACATATATTAAAGGAGTATCCATTCAGGGACTTCCTCAAATTGATGAAACTGGTCTTGACCTCACCATGTACATACCATCCGGGTACAACCTACCACACTTGTTTCATTTTTTCCCCCTCTACAAGTATGAAAAGTTTATATAGATTATTTTACTATAGGAGACTCATAATACATACCTCCCTATATGTGATGCTCTAATTCTGAATTGGAACATCTTTATGTAATAAACAAGATAAAATATTACATACATTCTTTTTCTAGCTTTTACTGCTATGTCCCTTTTATTTTCCCTTTCCTAAAACTTCCACCCAAATTCTGCCTCTCTTCCCTTCACTAATGTTTTCATGAAACAAAATTTTAGTCATTTGTTCTCAATTTTAAATATCCCATAAAAAATCTATGTTGTGTCCTACAGAAGCATTTGGGGAAGAGTTTAAGTGATGCTGATCATTTATGTTAAAATCCCTTTTAAGACCCTCTCATTTTGATGCACACTTAGAGATATTGATATCCTTTCCTTTGTACTTCAGTTAGAGAAGAAAAGAAATGTGAAGTTCTGCCTTATTCAAGTATAAAATTAAGGCTGTCTTCCTCTTATTTTCTCTTCTCAATTCTACCATCAAAATCACCCAACATCATTCACCTTCCTTGCTTCTTCTGCTCCAGTCCTCTGAATAAGAGATGTCCCTTCTGCTTGCCAAACCTCTACTAAATTCCTTTATCCTATCCATACATCTCCTCCATTAGCTTGCCCCTTCAGCCAAATCCTTCAAGGATCATTTCCTGCCTTCATAATTTCCAGTTTCTCCTTATCCTTTGACTTCTGGCTATCTACAGATATACCCAGATCTCCATCATCCTTAAAGAGCATCCACTTGACGCTACCATACCTCTGAGCAATCATGTTCCAACGTTCTGTTTCTTAACAAAATTCCTAAGGAAACTGTCTACATTTACTGCATCTACTTTTTCTGAACCTCCAACTCACCTTTCAACCCTTTGCAATCCAGCATTCATCTCTATCACTTAACTAAAATTGTTCTCTTCAAAGCCACCAATGATCTCTTTATCTTTGCTGTCTCTATGAACACCCCCTCCTTTGGGATATACTCTCCCCCTGGGTTTTTGAGACCCTATTCTCTCCCTCTACTTATCCTCCTTTGCAGGATCATCATCCATGCCCTTACTTTATAGGTGAGCGAGTTCATGAGCCTTCTCCTCTCTTTCTATACTGTCTTAGTAACCTCACCATCTTCCATGGGTTCAATGGTTTTCTCTGTAGATAGTGCTCAAATTTATACATCCAGACCAATAGATCTCTTGCTCTAATTTTTTGTTGAATATCTCCCCCTAAATATCCTATAGGCATCGCAAACTCAACATTTTCAAAAAGGAACTCATTCTTTTCTGCCTTAGACTTGCCCTTCCTCCTGTTTTTGTCAAAGGCCACAATTCATTAAGATATCATATTCAGTATGTTTTCTGTCTTTTTTTTTTTGGTGAGGCAATTGTGGTTAAGTGACTTGCCCGAGGGTCACACGCTAGTAATTGGATTAAGTGTCTGAGGTCAGATTTGAACTCAGGTCCTCCTGAATCCAGGGCTGGGTGCTCTATCCATTGCACACCTAGCTTCCCCTGTTTTCTGTCTTATCATTACACCTCCCCAATATTTATATCTATCCCTCTTAATTGGTCTCCCTGTCCCTAAACTCTGCCTTTTCCACATAGCTGTAAAATTATATTTTTAAGAGGTGATGGGGGACAGCTAGGTAGTGCAATGGATAGAGCACTGGCCCTGGAGTCAGGAGTACCTGAGTTCAAATCCAGCCTCAGACACTTAACACTTACTAGCTGTGTGACCCTGGGCAAGTCACTTAACCCCAATTGCCTCACTTAAAAAAAAAAAAAGAGGTGATGGGGGCCTATTTTCGCAAAGTAGTGGTCATGTGAGTGGAGAGAAAGGGATAGATATAAATATTAGGGAGGTGTAATTGATAAGACAGAAAACATATTGAATATGATAAATGAATCAAACATGGTTTCAATGTTGAGATACTGGGTGATTGGAAGAATTGTGGCCTTTCCATTTATGGTTTGAGTTGCATAGGATAAGAGGGCAGAAATGAGTTGAGGTCTTCATAACAGAAGAGAGAACATTTGCTCATACCCCATATCCACGAATCTTCAAAAATTCCCTATTTATTGTTGATGATATAATTGACCTTTTAGTAAACCTGCCCAATTTTGGTGTTATCTTCAACTCCTCACTTTGACTCATCTCACATATCCAATCAGTCAGATCTTTTTTATTTCTGCCTCCACATCTTTTGCATATGCCTCTCATATAGCCACCACCCTAGTTTAGATCTTCATAACCTCACCCTTTGGCTACTGAGGTAGCATCCAGTGGTCCACCTGACTGAGGTCTTTTCCTGTCCAACTCATTCTTGCACAGTTGCAAAGTCCTTTTCCTAAAATACAAGTTTGACTATGTCACTCCCTTCTCAATAAATTCTAGGAGCCCATATTGAAATTAGGATCAATGTTACTTTGTCTTCATCCAACTTTTTAAAAATGTCTATTTTAAATGTTTTATAATGTATTAAATTGGCAGTACAGTAGTTTATATTTTACAGGATATACACAAATGGAGTGTAAGAAATTTTTTAATGATATAGCTTTAAGATTGAAAAACTATTGGAGACAAATACTCTAAGGTTACTTCAGGTTTCCTGGCCACTTCAATTTTTATTTACTAAGATATTTCCACTATCACCTGCCAAGCTCTCCCACTCTAACTTCAGTTCTCCTTTCCTTTCATATAAACAAAGCAAAATCAGAAAATATAATATTGATCACTAGTCCTCCAGTAGCAAAATTCAAAGCCAGGATTGTGGTTTCCCAATGCTTATTCCTGTCTTCCAAACTTTGCTTGAATGAGGGACTCATGAGTATAGTTTGGAGCTTTGACCTGTCTTACAACTGGCATCCTGGCTACTCTCTCCCTAGGAAGCTAGATGGAAGGGAAGGAGGGTGTAAGCACTTATATAGAAAAGGCCAAGGTCTCCCACTCTATCCAGGGCCATCTCTAGTCTTTCTGATGATATATTGCAAGTGGACCCAGATGGCTCTGGAGAGAATGAGACTGGTAATTTTGCACAGCCCTTACTCACTTAAATCCAATTCACTACAAGTCATGACATCACCTCCCTGATGCCATGGTCCTCTTCAACAACAATGGACAAACAACAACAATATGTGAGATGGCACAATGATATATTTCTTAGAAATATTATCTCATTTGATCTTCTTGACAACCCTGTGAAATAGGTTCTATTATTATACCATATACCCATTTAGGTTGAGGAAAGTGAGGTAAATAGAGGTTAATTGGCTTGTCCAAGGCCACAACAGCTAATATGTGTTTGAGACTGGATTAAACTTAGGTCTTCCTGGCTCCAGGTCCAAATATTCTATTCATTGTACCACCAGCTGCTCCAGGATAGATCCCTGGTCAATACTTTGCACAAAAATGAAAACAAACAAACAAGCAAAACCATAAAAAACTCTCTGAGAACCTCACTATTTGAAACTATCATTTCTTAGACTGATACTTATCATGCCTTCTTACTCTGGCCTTTGTTCTGAATTATCATCTTTCTATCTCCTGGTTTGATTTCTGCCCACCATCTTGGATTGTCTTTTACCCAATTGGATTTTGCCTTGTATTTATGGCTCTAGCCTTTGAAGATCTTGTCTTACATGTTGATCTCTAATGAGTACCTCAGAATTCTACTTCATGTTATGTCTGAGTAAAAAGATTAAACTTCTTTACAAAGTTCCTTAGACTAGCACTTTTTTTGGTGTGTTGTTTTTTTTTAACAGTTTGATGTTTGGCAAAATGGACAGTGAGGAATATCTAACGAGTAATGATAATGATGATAATAAATAACTGGCTTTTAATAGTATTTTAAGGTTTGCAAAGCATTTAGATATGAAAGTAGCACATATGTCACTGTGTGGGGCAAAGTTTGCCTGAGGAGGGGCAGCGGATAGAGCACTGGCCCTGGATTCAAGAGGACCTGAGTTCAAATCCGGCCTCAGACACTTAACACTTACTAGCTGTGTGACCCTGGGCAAGTCACTTAACCCCAATGCCTCACCAAATAATAAAAAAAAAGTTGTGCCTGAGGTACCACTTTTACCCCTTCAATATTTATAACTACCAGACCAGGTCCATTGTGTCCCATGGGGCTTGACTTTGGTTGTAATGTTTAGCATTCCACCTTCCTGCCATCTGAACATCCACACTTTTAAAAAATATATTATTTATTTTAATATTCTTTAAAATTTTTTTTCAGTTACAAATTCTCTCCCTCCCTCCCATCTCCGCCTATACACATTGAGGATCTAGGCCAGCAAATATGATATAAATTATATATGTTAAATCATGCAAAACATATTTCCATATTAGCCATAATTGCAAATAAAAAAGCAATAAAAATAAAGTGAGAAAATTACACTTCATTTTGCACTCAGATTTCATCATTTCTCTCTCAGAAGGTGAATAGCATTTTTCTTCATGTGTCCTTTGGAATTGTGTTGGATCAGAATAGCCAAGTCTTTCACAGTGGATTATCATTACAACATTGCTGTTACTGTGCACAATGATCTCCCAGTTCTTCTCACTTTACTTTGCATCAGATCATATAGGTCTTCCCGGGTTTCTCCTAAACCCACCCCCCCTTTATCATTTTCCATAGCACAACAATACTCTTTCAGAATCATATGCCATATCTTGTTCAGCCATTCCCCAACTGATAATTATCCCCTCAATTTCCAATTCTTTGCCACACAAAAAGAGCTCCTATAAATATTCCTATGTATATCAGTCCTTTCCCTTTTTCTTTGATGTCTTTGGGATTAAAGGTTAAAGGGTATGCATAGTTTTAAAGACCTTTGAGCCAAGTTACAAATTGTTCTCCAAAATGGCTGGATCATTTCACTACTCTACCAAAAGTTCATTTGTGTACCTATTTTTCCCTCATCCCCTCCAGCATTTTTCATTTCTGATAAGTGTGAGGTGGTGCCTCAGAGTTGTTTTTTTGTTAGTTTGTTTTTTTTAGTGAGCCAATTGGGGCTAAGTGACTTGCCTAGGGTCATACAGCTAGTAAGTGTTAAGTGTCTGAGGCCGGATTTGAACTCAGGTCCTCCTGACTCCAGGGCTGGTGCTCTATCCACTGTTCCACCTAGATGCCCCTCAGAGTTGTTTAATTTGCCTTTCTCTAATCAATAGTGACTTAGAACATTCTTTTCATATGACTATAGATAGCTTTGATTTCTTCTGAAAACTACCTGTTTATATCCTTTCATCGCTTGTCAATTGGGAAATGGCTCTTATTTTTATAAATTTGACTCAGGTATATACTCAGAATATATTTGAGAAGTGAGGCCTTTTAAAGCGAAACACTAAAAGTTTTTGATATTACTTCATTCTCTATGGTACCTTTTAGCAAAACCCAGTTTCCCTGACTATCCCTTTTAATTAGGCCCATTTTTGTTTTTGCTTTGTCTGAGGTGATCATTGCTACCCCTGCCTTTTTAAAAATTCAGCTGAAGCATATTCAATTTAATCCTCAGTATGTCTTTCTGTCTCAAGTGTGCCTCTTGTAAACAACATATTGTTGGAATGTGGTTTCTAATCCATTCTGCTATCCCCTTCTGTTTTATGGGTGAGCAACCTCACTTCTTGTGACACTACAATTCAAGTGCTCTAGCCTAGGGGAAAGCTGGCCCTTACTTTGTCATGGGTTCCTTTCTTTGCTCTTTTGGAAAGCTGGAAAAAATACAGGCCAATAATAAAATCTTAAAAGCTCAGAGCTTCTGGATCAGAAATGATTTGATCATTAGGACTGGGTTTGACCCTAACCTAGTTCAATTCTTGTGCACTCAGACAGTTATGAGTCACTGCTATCTCCCCACTTGCATGCTCTGTACCCAATTAAAGACATTCGAAACACAAAATCAATCAAAATCAACATTATCTTTAAAGAAAGCCACCTTTCAAGAACTACTGCAAATAGCAAAGTAATAGCTTTTTTAAAAAGGGTAACAAGGGGAATTATATATAGCACCTGTGACTGCCTATAGGCAGGCATATCAAGGGAAATTTCAGGGGAGTAAAACCTTTCAGAGCTTTCCTCAGTCCTTAATATGGAGAATTTAACTGGCAGCTTCAGTTTTAAGTTCTTAATGCCAAGATGCCCGCAGGGATCCTCATCACTACTCTTTGGTTATCATCTGTTCCCTCCCTACTATAGCTCAGCTCTCTTCTCTCTCTTCTTGATCTCCCATTACAATACACCCTTTGGCTTCAGTTTCTCTCCTAACACCATTACTGACTCCTTAATGTGTGCCTCTGTGTCTTCCTGTCCATTTATCTCCCTCTGTCACTTCTTGCAGGAGTGATTTAAATCGCCTGCTGTTAGAAAACTCATCCACGCTAGCTCAGAGATGGCTACAGCTGAGTTGCTTCCTAGTTGAGGAAGACTACAAATCCCAAAATGTGTCCCATGAGAGCTCAGGCTCTTACCCTGCCCCCCGCCCCACCCCACAGGGCAGCAAGTATTTCAACCTGTGAGACCACACATATACTGTCTCATCTGAACCTCAAAAACTTTATGAGGATGGAACACTGTCGTTGTCCCATTTTACAAATGAAGAAACAGCCTCAGACAAGTTATATGACTTGCCCATGGTTAGTAAGTGCCTGAAGCAGGATTTGAAACCAGGTTTCTTGAGGTCATATCCGGAATGCTTTTTACTTAATATGTGCAAGTTACTGGTGATGAAAATATGAAGATATGATCTCTGCCAACAAGGAGTTTCTAATCTTCTAGAGGAGGCATAACAAGTAAACACATAAATATTGATAAGAACAGACTAAGTACACATTAGGGGTAAACATACTATGAGAAATACAAGGTGAAAGATATTTCAGATATTCAGAGCTTAGGAAGGGTTTCCTGGAGGAAGGAACCTTATAGAATGGGAGGGATGTCACAAGAAGAAATAATCTAAGCATCCGAACAAGGTAGGGCATGTGGAGTCACAGGAGCAGGGACAGTGTGACCTTAACCCTTTCCCTTCCTTAGCCCCAGTGCACATCTATCCAGGTCCATAAGGAGCCAAATGGGTTGTGTCTTAAGCAAGTCTGTATGAGTTGCCTTTCACAGGAGAGCATATGAGGTTCCTTTTGTTGTTGTTTTTCACGTATATGACTCCCTGTTGTCCTCCATTTGGGGGTTTCTTGGCAGAAATACTGGAGTAGTTTTGCCATTTCCTTCTCCAGTTTATTTTATATTTGAGGAAACTGAGACAAATAGGGTTAAGTGACTTGCCCAGGGTCACACAGCTATTAAGCGTTTGAGGCTGGATTTGGAGTGAGAAAGACTCTTCTATTCCTGGAGCTCTATCCACTGTACCACCTAGCTTCTCTATGGAGTTCCTACATACATATGATATACTCGGACAGAATTATTGTGAGGAAAACACTTTGTAAACCATAGAGCACTATATAAATGAACCGTTGTTTACTTGTTACCTTCCCAGCTTGTCTTTACTAAATCTAAACACTGCTGCTAAGTAAACTGAAGCATGTATGTCACCTACTTTTCTCAACCTGTTTGCTCATCTACAAAATAAGGCAACTGGACTGGATGACATCTAAAATCACTTTAATCTCTAATCTTCTAGGATTCAATGCTTTTTTCTAAGATTCCCTGAAGGCAGGGATTATATTGTATTCAACTTTGTATCCTCTGCCAGCACCAGCATAGTGTCTTGCATCTAATTTCATCACTTCTTGCCTGGACTGTTATAAAGGAACTGCATTCCCTCAATAAATATCAATTAAATAAGGAATTAATGAATATATGCTGGACTAATTAAAATAAAAGCTCTCTTCCTCCCCACCCCACTCCCCATTCCTACCTATCCAGAAGTATTACATTCTTTCAGATGTGAATCCAGGAGGTTGTAGATTAAAAGAAAATTTGATACTGATCCTGAATTTATCTAAAAAACCACTTCCCATCACAAAAGATAATAGAAAACTATAAATTAAAAAAATATATTTTCCATCTTTTCCACTGGCACATCTCCAAAATACCTCTTGTTTTTCACTCATACTATGAAATCATTAACTTCACTGATCTAATTTTCAGTAAACAATCCCACTCTGGTACCCAAAGTCATTCTTCATCTTTATTACAACTTGACTCCTACACAGAATCCACTACAATTAGATTATTCTAAAATTCTTTGGAATCTTCTTTGCCCTTGTTCCTACATTCTTTGTTCTGACAACCTTAAGGCAATAGGCCAACCCGCTGTGTCACCAGTATGGCAGATCATGGATTTTCATTCTAACTAGATAATTAAGACTCTATTTAAAAAAACACAAAAAAACCCCTATTTTCCTGAATCTAATTTTACAGGTAAAATAGAATACAAGGCATTAGATATACATATGTATTTTGTACACATGTGCCATACAGATTCTATACACATTCATAAAGCCATATAAATATCCTTTGTTCTATTTCTTCTTTAAATATTTTTCATGCAAGATAGATATTTTAAATATAACTAAGTCAGGGTGGCTAGGTGGCGCAGTGGATAAAGCACCGGCCCTGAAGTCAGGAGTACCTGAGTTCAAATCCGGCCTCAGACACTTAACACTTACTAGCTGTGTGACCTTGGCAAGTCACTTATACCCCAATTGCCTCACTAAAAAAAAAAATATATATATATTATGTATATATATATATAACTAAGTCCTTCTACATAGAGATACTTGGATGAATGCATTTTATCCAAGCCATTTCATGTAGTTATTTCTTAATAAAAGATAACAAACTAATAATGTATGTATCTATACAGACTTGTTAAAGAATTATGCTTTAATGGTGATAAATATATAATATTAATAGAGCTTTTAAAAATTCCAGTACATAAAATCCAAACAGTCTTTTAAAGCACTTGAAGGAACAATTTATCTGAGTAAAGGTTATGAAACACATATTAAAATGTTTTCCTGGCCTTGGGGCCTGAAGTTTGCTTCTTAACTGCTTCACAACAGTCTCCAGATTCTGTAATTCCAAACTACATTTGAAGCCTTATTTTATATTTCCTCCTCCTCCTTTCCACCCCTTTTATATCGGAGGTGGAGCTTTCCCTGATCAGTCTCAGTAGCTAGAAGTGACTTCTCCCTCACCAATTACTCATCCTTTAATACTATGCATAGAATAAAAACATTACTGTTGCTTGTGCAATCCTTATGACCTGCCTAGATGGTAATGTTCCTGAAGGCAGGAATCACCTTTCCTAGTAGTAGCACTGCTGCTGAACTGATTAGGATAGCTAATATTTAGATAATATTTCAAAGTTTGCAAAGAACTTTTTTATGCATTACCCCCTATCACAACAGCTCTGTGAGGAAGCTATTTTAGAACTGCTGAAATTCAAGAGAAATCACAGAGCTTAAGTGTCTTGTCCATTAGCATGTCACTCGTAAGCCCTATGGAGTTCCTACATACATATGATGTATGCAGGGGCAGGCTTCAAACCTAGGTATGTCCAACACCCTTTCCAATAAAACTATGTTTACAGTGCTTAAGAAATGTGTGTTCAGTTGGATTAATGGATGAAAACATGAAACTTCAACTTAAAATTGTCATGGGCAAAAAAATAGCTGAAAATCTGATTTATTTAAAACATTCTGCCTTTTAATGGAGGGTGGTTTATTTTTAGCTTTAAACAACTGCATCAGAGAAAAGGCATGATAGATATAACAACTCTGTTTATAAGAGAATATTTTTATTAAATAGTATTACTCTTGCCATGCAAACTTTTAGATGTATAATTTTCCATATACTTTTTCACAACTCCAGGAAGGGGGATGTAGTCTATTCAAATTAAAGGATTAAAATTAGCTCCTGTGATAATCAGGAAATTCCTCCGAGGCCATCCTATCTAAGCAGACTGAAGGCAGATGGTGCTGATGTGTTCAGCATAGAGTAGTGTTGATCACAGAATATCTGCCAATCAAACACTTAGGAGAGAAATGAACTCCATCTGTGTTTTAATTACTATAGCAAAACCATGCAGTGTAACTACCAGAGCTGTGCATTTTCATACAGTACATATGGGAGACACGGCACAGAATTTCTTTCATAAAAAGAGGATTAAAATGGTCATATATTGAATGGGCAACAACAAGAACCACAAAATACAAGTACTACCAATTAAGAACAAAACGTACCATCCAATAATAGCATGAATTTTCTCTTTAAAATATTTTCTTTTTTTATTGTAGTTCTTTCAATCCAGCTCTACCACTAAAAGGAAATTCCTAACCATGCAAAGGAAGGAAGGATGAACACCAAACGGGCCCAAATCTTTGTGATATTTTGAGTTCTTAAAAGGGCATCCTATGACAAAAGTCAGTGTTGGAGAGGCTATCTGAGAATGAGCAGTGTTGATAGACCTCTGAAGCAGATTAACCTTTCTGGAAATCAATTTGTATTTATGAAAGCAAAGTGATTATACTGTCCATATTCTAACTCAGCAATCCCACTATTGCCATAGAGCCCAAGGATGTCAAAGATTCACTGTATTACTCTTCATCTGAGGCAAAGAAATAGAAACAGTTGGGTACCATCGATGGGTGAATAACTAAAAAAACTAAAAAAAAACCCCTCATATACACAATATACATTGTTTTTAAAAAGAATGTATATGAGGAACTAAGAGAAGTAGAAAAATATTCCTACAAACTGCCCATCAGAGTGAAACAAGCAGAGCTGAAAAGAATGATATATGCATTTAATGAAAAAAAATCACTAAAAGGAAGTTATATTCCAAAAAATGAAAAACCCAGTGAAGATGAGATAATGAAACAATCCTCCTTCCTTAAGGCAGAGAAACAGAAATCTATTAGAAGAAAATAGTGTACATTGTCAAATTCAATAGACTATTTCTGCTTAATCATTCTCACAAATGATTGTAATATATGGATCAAAGGCATCAATAAAACATTTTTCAGAAAGGTAATCCATGCTAAAATCAAACATAAGTACAACATTTTGAATCAGATTGTTGAAATTTTTAAAATATTCCCAGTGGCAATTTTTCCCCTTTTCCCTTTAAATATCTTCTTGTCCCTCTAAGTGAATTTCATTTTTTTTAAACTTTGGAGCAGCACTGTTGTTCAAGTGAAAGTAACTTCAGACAGCAATTACTCCTCAAGGAGTTCAGGAACTATTTTAAAACTATAAGCCCAAAGCATGTAGTTTTGGATCAGAGGTAGACAGTGGTGCGAAGGAATATTCCTCTATCATTCATTTATGATCCTCAATCAGCCTTCCTCACAAAAACAAAACAAAAACTTTACCCATGGTCTTGCAACTGGTATGTTAAAGAGATAAGATTTGGGCGCAGGCATCTTCCTGGTGTCTGTACTTGACTCCTGTTTGGTGGGTCACAGAGCCTCCAAAGACATCAAATACAGGGGGTGGGGGGCGGGCAGGAACAATACCATGTTGTAAAATCCATGCAAGGGGAATTTTATGACTCCTAGGTACTTGGGACAATACATCATATACATATATTTATATATTTACACAATATGCATTTAACATATATGTCATTATAATCCAGAAAGTGTCACCTTTTGCCCAAATTAAAGAAGGCAACAATTATCTAGTTTGTGTATTGAGATAATATTAGTAAAGAACTATAGAAACCTTAAAGTACTATATAATACAAGTTATTATTATTATCTGTATTTTCTCTCTCAGCCCTTTAATGATTATTAGCACCTTCCGAAGTTTAAAAAGGAGGGAGGCAGGGAGTTCATTTGTGCTACTTGTTAGTAGCTATTCTGGTTTGACCAGTAAATGATTGAAACTATGGTCTTCAATCAGGTTTTGGAGCGGGAAAATATAGAATTCAAAGATTCATTCAATATATGACCTCATTAGCATGGATAATTAAGAATTGGCTTAAAAAGAAATTACTGAGACTGATTAACAGATGGTCCAAATATAATAAAGACAATATTACTTCACTATATTGACAAAGTATATTTCAAGCATTTGTTAGTAGTAAAAAAAAAAAATGCACCCACAGTGTAAGAAAGATTTGCTTCATGGTTTTATCAAAAATCACCAATCTATAGCTACAAAGCACTTTCATTCTCCCTCAGTATTCTAGAGTAACTATAGTAACGTCGATTATGCTAATACCTTTCCATTGCTTCATTCAGTTCCCATGCTACTGCTGTGTCCCTATAGGAGAAGGAAAAGGAGTTATTGAGCTTTGGCAATGCAGCTGGGCTCCATTATTGTATAGAGAACCAGTTGTCTGACCATGATATCCTCTAATTCCAACTAATATTCATTGGAGCAGGAAAATGACCCCCCAAAATTGTTTCTTACACATAAGGAATTTATTATTACTCAATTTGGGAATGAAATCACAATTCGTGGGCTTATATAAAAGGCTAGAAGGTTAAACTTGCATTTAACTTTCAAATTAACTACAATGGTGATGGGACAGCCATAATCAATTATAGTAGTAAGCTATAAACTTCTGAACTAAATAGGTTCAGCATCACTACAATAATAAACAAGGAGAGAACAAGAAAAAAAGGAAATGGAGAAAACAGGGAGGAAGAAAAATCTAAGGACTGACAAGAGAATGTATATAAATATGTGTGTATGTGTATATATATATATATGTATATACATGCATATCTATGTATATAGATATATGCATACACACATATAAATGTATATATATGAGGAAGAAAAATCTAAGGACTGACAAGAGAATATATAAATATGTGTGTATGTTTATATATATATATATGTATACACATACATATATGTGTGTGTATATATATATATATATATGAATCCTGACATTTATTGATAGAAAATTTAAAAGGTCAATGACATAGAAACAACAAATATGAACTAAATATCTAATATTCTTGAAATATTGCAAATAGTGCACCTTTACAACTTCAGAAAGTACAAGAGATGTGAGCCAGTTCACAGAACAGATAATTAACTGATATGGAACATAAAGTCTTATTTTCCAAAGACTGATTCAATTCCTAGCCTTGTAATCACACCAAAAATTGGGCTCTTTATGGAGCTTTCTCAATTCTTAGGAAATACCACTAGAGCATAGAGTGATAACAATATAAAATCACAACTTTAAAAAAAAAATGCTTGTTTCCCTCCTTTCTTCTGCATGAGGGCCATGTCAGGAACCCTAAATGATATGTATAGGGCTGACTGAAATCTCAGTTTGAGGAGTAAGGCAGATATGTATTGTGTATGTATTTGCGTATGTATGTATGTATGTATGTACATATGTATGTGTGTATGTGTGTATGTATTTGTATGTATGTGTGTATGTATGTGTGTGTATGTATGTGTTTGTGTGTGCATCTGTGTGTCTCTGTGTATACATATGCATGAATGTGTGGGTGCACATGTGCATGTGCATGTGTGTACATATGTGTATTGTGGGCATGTGTATGTGTACATGTATGTGTATCTGTAGGGTGTTGTTTTTGGCTA
Source organism: Dromiciops gliroides (assembly GCF_019393635.1). Lineage (NCBI taxonomy): Eukaryota > Metazoa > Chordata > Mammalia > Microbiotheria > Microbiotheriidae > Dromiciops > Dromiciops gliroides. Next base: position 480,102,361 of record NC_057861.1, read on the forward strand.
ACCCCCTTGCTGAGGTTGTGCGATCTACATCTATGGAAGAATTATCCACATTGACAAAATAATGGATACTCAAATTATTGAGGTAGCAACATCAGGAGTGAGCCTAAATGGTATGTACAGTGCTGATTAAAATCTCCTCAATTTGAATAGTAAATGTGAAGTCCTATGCTGGCTGTTGCTATTCATTTGTTTTCAGTCATTTTTACCTCTTTGTGGCCCTGTTTGGGCTTCTGTTGGCAAAGATGTTGGAGTGGTTTGTCATTTCCTTCTCCAGCTCATTTTCCAGATGAGGAAACTGAGGCAAACAAGGTTAAGTGACTTGCCCACAGTCACACAGCTTGTAAGTGTCTGAGTCTATATCTGAACTCAGAAAGATGAGTCTTCCTGATTCCAGGCCTAGCACTCTAACCCCTGCACTACCTAACTGCCCCTGCTGTACCGATACTGGTACAGGTAAAAAAAAATACAGCATGAAGAAACCACTACTGAGAACCAGTAATATGGACCATGGAGCTAAAAGGGTCAAGAATAGGAAGGAGGAAGTGTTTAGAAAGGGAACGAATAAAGCCAGAATCACAAGGTCCAAAAGGAAGCCCAAAACATCAAGGTTCAGGAAGTAATAGGTAAGTACTAGGACAAATAACAGGTTTTTAAAATGAAGATGCCCAAAGGGCTTTGGAGTTGTGCATACACTTTGACCCAGTAATACCACTATTAGTTCTACATACAAAAGAGATCATAAACAAGGGAGAAGGACCCACATGTACAAAAATATTTATAGCAGCTCTCTTTGTGGTGGCAAAGAATTGGAAATTGAGGGGATGCCCATCAATTGGGGAATGGATGAACAAGTTGTGGTATATGAATGTAATGGAATATTATTGTGCTATAAGAAATGATAAGCAGGCAGATTTCAGAAAAACCTGGAAAAACTTAAGTGGACTGATGTTGAGTGAAGTGAGCAGAACCAGAATATTTTTGTGCAATGATCAACTGTGATAGACTTAACTCTTCTGAGCAATACAATGATCCAAGACAATTCCAAAGGACTCATAAAGGAAGATGCTATCTACATCCAGAAAAAAAAAAGAACTGTGGAATCTGAATGCAGATTGAACCATACTATTTCTACTCTTTTTTGTTTTTGTTTGTTTGTTTTGAGATTTTTCCCTTTTGTTCTGATTCTTCTTTCACAACATGACTAATTCAGAAAAAAAATAAAGAATTATCTCAACCTGCCCTACTTAACTGTTGGGTGGATGCTGGAAAGGAATCTTTATACCTGGCCAAACTCTCCAGTTACCGCTGATACCTCTTTAGCTAGAGAACTACTGTTGTCATTGTTTTTCATTACAAAACCAGACTCCAAACAGCAGTGAACATATGCCTAGAGTAGTATTCACATTAGAGACTGTGCCAATGGTCAATCATTAGTAATCTGAACTAATTCTTAACTAATTGGTATAAATTGCTTAGACTACTGATACCAAAGGAAGGCACAGAATAAAGAAAGGAAATTTATTTTAGTTCTGCTTACTCAAGGTCAGGCCACAAACATCTTTATTAAGCTTAATGACTTGACAATTTTTGCTTCCCAGACTTCAAATTTATAAAACATCTTTTTTGCAACTAAAATGATTAATCATTATCCCTCTCGATCTCCTACTTTTCAACATGGCTAAAACAACTCACTTTACAATGAGATGGCTTCTGTAAGAATGACAGTGCTAATTTTCTGGGCAATAAACAAATAAGGAGCAACTATAGCTGCATTGATACTCCAGCCAAAGCAAAAGTTCAGCTAATGTCATATTTTGTCATTTTTGTCAAGAGATTATTATTTATCAACCAAAGTGCTACACTGTGGTATCAATGTGTTCTGATACACTGTGCTTCCAGGGACCAGGATCTCAGAAGGCTATACCAGTTGGGTGCAAGCTCTGACAGCACCTACCAAGGTGGACAGGTTTTAAGCACAGACCAGATATAGTTATCCCCTCCACATCACAGCAGGTTTAGGCGAGCGGCACTTCTGCCACCTGGAAAATCCACATACATTTTTTTTGGCCAGAGAAGAAGTCTGAATTATTATGGCATGAAAAGATAAAATATGTTGATATTATAAAATACTATAATATATTTTCTGCATTTATGAGTTTCTAAACTTTTTCCATGTCATCTGCTGACCTTCACTTGTTAGCTGGGGCTTCCACAAAACTCCCCCCAAATTCCCATTTAATTTATTATGCCAATCCACAATATATGGAAACTGCATGATGGGAAAGTCGAAATGTGTTTTCGATAAATATAATGAACTGTATATTCCCAGGCAACGATTGTTTGTTAGTCTTTGTCTTTATTTGCATCTCCAGAGCTTAGCAATATCTGTCCCTTAGTAAGCACTCAATAAATATTTGCTGACTGACTAATCATTGCCTGAGGATTACCCTAGCTAAATTTGGACAGTCTCATCATCATAAATTTGGCCACCAGAAGATGAGTTAGAAAAATCGCTATGTGGAGGGTGGACCGAAATAGGGAAAGAACTGAGACAGGGAAACCAGTCAGAAAACTATTGCAACAGGTCAGTCAAGAGGTAAGAGCCTGAATCTCAATCTGTGAAAAGAACAGTCACACTAACAAAATAACTTAAAATTCCTGAAGTAACACCCACTTCTATGACGCCTTCCCTGATTCCCCCCAGATAAAAGTTATCCTTCATTGCCTGAACAAGGGTTGTGGCTATATGAGTGGAGAGAAGGGAGTTTATACCACAAATATCATGAAGATAGAAAAGAAAAGAGTTGGGTGAGCAAGAATGAAGAATTGAGAATGACACTGAGGTTGAAAACCTCAGTGAATGGGAGGACAGTGGTACCCTCAAGACTAGAAGGGAAGTTTGGAAGAAGGGATGTTTTGGGGGAAGAGATAATTCCATTTTAGATCTGATGAGTTTGAGACACAGAGAAATTATCTAATTCGAGATGCTCAAGAGTGGACATACCAACTTGTATCAGTTTATATTCATGATTATCACCTGCCTGAGGATAAGAATGTTTTTAATTTTTCATCTTTCTAACCTCAGAAACTTGCACATGCACAATATCATGCAAGTAGGTACTTTATAAGTATTATCAAATTGAAATAAATTCACTAATAGAGAGCCAATTCTTCCCTATGACTTTATTTTTTACAAAATATGAAACAAGATCAATACCAACCATCATGCCAATTTTTTTCCAAATGTGTACTTGCTGAAGAAGATATTCAGGACACTCTTGAAAATACTATGGGGATTAAGGTATGTTACATTTCTGAAAATTTTGTATCTTTCTGAACAGTAGAGTAATTTGAAACAGACATTGGCAAATAGAAATGAGGGAAAATACTGTATTAAATTCAGGCTTAACTCATGATTCATGCCATTAATGCCATAGAAAGTAAATTCAGCATAAACACCTCAAGAAAAAAAAAAACTTCCATCCTATAATTACCAGCTGTCATGAAGATGAGGTCTCAATTTCCAATTGATTCAATGAAAATGTTTTATCTAGAATTATCTACTCTCTATCTAAATTCCATGTCAAAAGCCACTGAGCAGAACACTTCTTAGACACAATTATAAAAATGGCAAAATCCCAAATACAACTTTATACCACATAATAGAGAAATTTCTGCCAATACAGAAGAAACAGAGGCTATCACACAAATCAATAAAGAAGATAGTTACAATTAACAATGCCCTGGGAAAATCAATTAGGCTTTCTTTCAAATGAAAACATGTAACTTTCAGTACAGTCTCTCCTTAAACAGTTATTCTAGAATTCACCATAAGATGACTTTAAAATGAGATAATCCTAAATATCAAGTCACTTGAAATGGCGATTGACTCTTAGTATGCTACTCATTCTTTTCAAATTCCATTCACAATAATACAAATTCATTCTAAACATAACTTAAACCATTTAAAATGCTTTACCATATGTGAATTGACAGGTGAGGAGCCAAAAGAAGTCAAGAAGGAATAGGCAGAGTTACAAAAACAGGCAATTCAGTACCACCATGACAAAACTTTTCAGTGGTCACCAACAGCCTAGAAAATACTGAAAGTGGTTTTTGCCATTTCCACTTTTTCCTCTTACTAGACTATTGGAGTAGCCTGCTGTTTGGTCTCTCTGACTTCTCAAAGCCTAATTCTAACCCATCCTCAACTCAGTTGCCAACTAATCTTCCATAAGCACAGGTCTGACCATGTTAGATAACTCCTTCTGACTCCATGCATTTTTGCTGCCGGTCCCTTCATGCCTGAAATCCTTCTTCATCGCTATTTTCTGGCTTCTCTGGATTCTTTAAAGTCCCAGGTAAAATCTTACCTTGTGTAAGAAGCCTTTCCCCTTCTCTGTTAACATTGTTGACTTCCTTCTGTGATGATTTCCAATCTATCCTGCATATATCTTGTTTGTACCTAGTTGTTACTTTTTGTCTCCTGCATAACATTGTGACCTCCTTGAGAGTAGGGACTGTTTTATCCCTTTCTTTGTATTCTCAGCATTTAGCAGTGCCTGGTACACAGCAGGTGCGTAATAAATGCTCTTCAACCAGGATTGATTGAAACCTGATTTGCATTTACTCTCTTTTCTCATCAGTACCAGGATGAACAGTGCAATCCAGGTCTTCCCTTCTAGTGCCGATTGCACCATCTCTCATACCCCCTGACAACATGGAAGCACAGTAGGAATATTCCTTGCTCCCTATTGCCACTTTCAGACTTTCAAAGTGCCCGACCTGGAGTCAGGAAGATCTGAGTTCAAATCTGGTTTCAGACACTTCTTAGCTGTGTGACCCTGAGCAAGTCACTTAACTTCTGTTTACCTCAGCTTCCTCACCTAGACATAATAATAGGGCCAACCTCCTAAAGCTGTTGGGAGGATCAGATGATATAACTGCAAAGCACTTAGCACAGTGCTTTATATTTATATTTATATTACACGTAGTGATATATGTATGTTAATTATTATTGTTTTTGTTATTATTATTACTTCCTTCTACTGCCTTCATTTAGCAGCCTTCTTACATTTTAGGTTCACTCAATCCAAATGCAGAGCCTATGTGAGATTATTACTGACCACCTGGACATATTTATTCCTTTCTCAAGGAGTTCAATGCCTGAATCCCATTATTCCTCTTTGCCCTAATCCCCATCCTCACACTGAAAGACTTCAACATACATGCTCCCTCATATACCCCAAACTTCTCTTTTCTGTCTTCTCTATTGCCATGACTTCCTCTTCAGATACACAGTCATAGTCACATCTTTGATTTTGCCCTCACCTGAGTCCACTTCAGAAAATTCCTTTAGCAGATCAACAACCTCCTGTTATTCTATCTCTTCCTCTATCTTGTTCCTCCCAAACCTATCTTTCATTCTTACTATGACCTGAAATCTCTCCACCTTGAGTATTTTACCAGACCATCAATGCTGCTCTATCTAGATTCTCCTTCCTTCAAAATTCTGATCCCTAGTAACCCAGGTAAATGCAACACTATCCTTTAGAATCCCTTTCTTCCTTGTCCTACTGACACTCATACCTTGTCAATTCCCAACCTTGCAAGAATTCTATCATAATGATTAGCTTGTTTTAAGCATTGAAGACTATAGAATGACCCTTAAGGTCTATTTTGCTCCATCTTCTTCAGCTTTGGGGAGTTGATCTTAGCTGGAAAGTTCTGAGATGGTCAGAATCTCTTTAAGTGCCAGATAGGAAAAAAATGAACACCTAGATAAGAAAGTGTGCTCTCTGCCTAAACTTACATCTCTCTTTCACTCACATCTGGCCTATTTGTGGCTGAGGCAAAATTCAGTTTACTGGAAATGTCTGAGTAATGAAAGATTATATTTTAGTAAAATTTCTATGAATAAACAGGTAGGAGGAGGGGAAGTTAGTGAGAGACCTGATCTTCTGGGAGAACTTCCTTTGACCTGGGTCTTCTACTCCAAGATTCCTATATAATTAATAACTCCCTTCAATATCTCCCTTCTCTGACACCACTCAACACTTCTATTGTTCTCAAAGAAATCCTGTAAATACCATGATGGTACCAACCTGTTGAATTCAGACCCTGAGAATCTCTCCCTCCAGTTCTGAGATAATGTCTTCCTTTTATATAGAAACTGCTCAGTGTGACTGACTCACTCACATAATATCTCTGATTAATTCAAGGAGACATAAAGATCCTGTTCACCTCTAAATCTGATTTTCTGACAATCAAAAAATGTGATAATTAAGGTATAAGAGCTAAAAAGGGATGGTTTCAATCCTGCCTATATATCTACCATCTGCCACCTCCGCTCCTAGTCACATGCTGCTGAATGTAGCTAGTGGGAGTCTTGCAACTATGCTACCAGGATGAACTACATATTGATGATGATCATGATGACAGTCAGCATTATGTAGTGCTTTAAGGTTGGCAAAAATGTTTTACAATGCTTCTCTTTACAATTTAACCTCACAACAATCTTTGGAACTAGGTGGTATTATTACTCTCGTTTCAGAGATAGGGAAACTGGAGAAGATAGCTCCAATGACTGTTCTTGCTTATGTTATTTTTTTTATTTTTTTTTTAGTGAGGCAATTGGGGTTAAGTGACTTTCCCAGGGTCACACAGCTAAGTAAGTGTTAAGTGTCTGAGGCTGGATTTGAACTCAGGTACTCCTGACTCCAGGGCTGGTACTCTATCCACTGTGCCACCTAGCTGCCCCGCTTATGTTAGATATGAGAAATTAACAAGTATGAAGTTATGTTTTTAGAGAAAACACTTTTCTTTTGGAGGGTCAATGAGGGTTAAGTGAACTTGCTCAGGGTCACAAAGCTAGTATCAAGTGTCTGAGGCCAGATTTGAACCCAGGTCCTCCTGAATCCAGAGCCAGTGCTTTATCCATTGCACCACCTAGCTGCCCTGAAGTTATTTTTAAAGGCAGCTAGGTGATACAGAGGACAGAGCTCTGGGCCTGGAGTCAGGAGATCTGAGTTTAAAATGATCTTGAGAAATTGTGCTAGATGTGGGGATCCTGAGAAAGTCACTTAACTCCTGTTTGACTCAGTTTCCTCTACTGTAAAATGGAGATAATAATAACATACCTCTCAGGTTGTTGTGAAGATCAAAGGGATGATAGTATTTGTAAAAAGCACTTAACACAGGGCCTGACATATAGCAGGTGCTATACAGATGCTTATTCCCCAACTTTGTCAGATTGAGCTTGAACTTGACCTTGTAGGAGGCAATGATGAGACACTGAAGGATTGTAAACAGCAGTGACATGATCCTGTTCCTTTCCCCAAAATAAGGGTGTATAATTACAGAGCAAAAATGTTATCTATACTATGGTTGAATTTCTTTAAGCGTAGGCCTTAATAAATTAATCAACATCACATTCTTTAAAATCTTTGGGAAGGGAGATATTATTTATGATATTTTAAGTTGTGACATCATGTTTTCTCTGTTCTACTTATGACTTAACAGTCTTACTTTATTAAGACAAATATATCCAGGACATAGCACAATGATACCCAAAAAAGGAGAGACTTGTAAAAATTATCATATGCCCTTTAATATTTGTAAGAGAAAAAAATTTTAAGGAATAAATTTAAGTTGATATAATTTTTATTTCAATAGAAATTACCATTGTCACAATGTAATTAAAATACTTGATTTTAGTATCTTTCTCATCTTTCCCCAAACTGAAATTCTTTATGAAAACCTATCAGCATGCTCATAAAGCATATAATGTGTCAATTACTCTGCTATCAGGTAAAACCTCTGCATGGTTTAATTGTAGGAAGACAAGCCATAATTCCAGAATACTACACATATTTAAATACCAAAATGCAATTGCTAATCAACATTTCCATAGAGAATTGTAGACCAAATTGACAAAGCTATTTATTTATTCCCAGCTTGCATTAGTCTTCAAGCATAGGAAGGGATAAAATCTTCATCTCATTCTATTTTGATTCTTCTTTTCTAGCAAATATTATGCCAAAATTGATAACTGCCCTGTACCATTACTTAAAACCAAAACTATAATATTTAGTGAAACATTATTTGTAAGACATTATGATTGTTCTTTATAAATCAATAAAAAGAAACAAACACAATTAATCTTGTCGAACTGATTAATTCTGATAGACATACATAGAAAAGCTCAGAGAAGGGAGAATAGTGCAAAATATACTCTTAGAGGGCCAAGCCAAAAAATCTGTTATACACTGACTTTTGATAGGAAATATTTCAAAAGAAAAAAAATGAAAAACAAATATTAAATTCTAAAGAAAAGTTCAATTACATACCTCTATGAGATAGCTGTTCAATAACAAAATGATTTTGAGATACAAATTCCTCTTTCTAAAGCTAGCATCCTTTAAAAATATACATGGTGAAATAGATGCTTTGTGGATATTGTAATTTTGTAAATTTAATGTTATAATTATAGGGTAATCTTAACTGCCAAAACAAGACAATAAAAAGTTAAAATGGAGCAAAGCAGCCAGAATTTTCAACTTCTTATAGTCATTAATCCAAACAACTTGCACAATAATATACCCAGATAATGAACAAAGAGATGTCATAGGTCTCTGATTTTAAACATTGAGGGGTTTGCTATCTAACATATATTCTTTGTCTTCTTTTCTTTACATTTTCTAAATTTGTTGAAGTTCTCTTATCTATACCCATAACATGTAACTATCAGAGTTCATTCCCCCACTAATACTTTCCCATAATATTATTGGGATTTTCTTTTTTCCTTCTTTCCTTTCTTCCATCCTTCCTTCCTTCTCCTTTCCTTCCTTCCTTTCTTCCTTCCTTCCTTCCTTTTTATTGCCTGGGTGGTGGGGGAGGGAGGGAAAGGGGAAAGTCTGAATCTGATTTCATCAGCATAGGGAATGATTAAAAAATTCATCCCCCAATGTATACTAGCAATTTAACTATAACTCATAGGCTTAGAAGGTGTCTGGGGACACTGAGATTAAATGACTTGGCCATGATCATTCAGCTAGTCAGGGTCAGAGTCAAGACTTGAACACAAGCCTTCTTGACTTCTTGCCTCTAAGGCTAGCTCCCTAACCACTACACCATACCTCTCTTCATAATACTGTAGCTTTTTCAAATGTTTATGTAACTAAAACATAGCATATACATGTCATATATTTTAAAATGTTCCTTATTACTTGCCAAAGCATCTATCAAATAAGATTAGGAGGTATATATGGATATGTGTATATATTCAAAACAGTAAAAATAGAAAGCTTCACTTACTTTTCTATTGCTGTTTACTACTGTACTATTGGCCTAGTTGATAATTTTGACTGCAGGATTTTCATTATGCATTCACAGGTATTTTTTTTATAAACCTGCCTAATAAAAGCTTTAATTAAGATTACCCCACAAATCTCTTCTAGGTAACTGGTTGAAATCCCCCCACATACTGTAAATTCAGCTAAAGATGCATATAAGAAAGGCAGAAAAAAATCTATGTACCTAAAACAATTTGAACAAGCATTTAACAACACAAATTACTTACCTTCCATTACTGGAAACGTCTAAAATAATACTAGAAGCTTCAACAAATGGAGAGGGGCTTATGATCTTTGGTGAGGGGTGAATCATCCTGTTGTAGCTGCTCTGAATAACCCCTGTATGCATACTGACATCATCAGTAAAGACTTGGAGGCAGAGGATACTATGGTAACCGTGCAATGTGCTGAGAGACAGAAGCCTTTAATTGCTTTAACAACTTCCTGGGGCTCTAGCTACGGAGCTTCGATTTGCTAAGTAGGAAATGAAGGTTGTCACAGAGTCAGTGAGTGTGACACAGAGCCAGAGGACTCAATGAATTCCAAACCTATTTATTGTGAAGTGACTTTTTAATGACAAATGTCATTGTTTGAATCCATTAGCAATTTTCCTCTGACATCTATAGGTTCTTCCAAAGTCACAGGTTAAGAAACACAGCTCCCAGGTAACAATTTTACAAGTACAGTCTTTTGCATGGTTTTCTCATTTAGCCTGTATCAATATTATTGCATCATTACAGCCATCTTTTTTATTTCTTACAAGAAAACATTTAATTTTATTCTACAAAAAAGAGGATTACATTTATGCTTTTTAGAGCTCAGGATACTTCTAACAATAGAAAAGGAATACTTCTATTTACTCTTTGGCAGGATTCAGGCTGCTTAGAAAAAAACAACACATTATTCCCAATTCCATTTATCTCCAAGCTCCAGTGAATTTTGCCAAAATATAGCAACAAGAACATGCTTATGGTTAAAATTAAGAATTCTGTAATCATAATATAAAGATATAATAATAAAACTATATCAACCATCTTACCTGCTACCAGATTCCCTTAACTTAAAGTAATTCATACCAGTCTAAAACAAAACAAAATACGAGGCTTAAAGTAATTTTAAACTAAGAATGCTTCAGGATAAAAAAAAAATCTAAAATATGTTATGTTCATTTGATTGAAATGTGTGCTTTCATAAACATAAAATTTATTATCTTCACCAGCAAAAGTACTGGTTTGCCCCAAAATGTTGAATTGGCATGTTTTTAAACCAATCACATTCAATTTTTTTCTCACTACAAACACTATGTAATTATAAGGATAAGAAAGTGTTTCCATATGTCTTCTTAAAAGTCCTCATGATAATAAGGATGTATTATATATGTAGATCTCAACCATTTCAAATAAGCTATTATTATCCCTACTTTAATTTAGATGAAACTAAAGTTATGTCTTAATAGCCCTTTATGGGTAAACCAGTATACAAATATACAACAAAAATGTTACTTAAAACGAATAATTAGTGTAAAATGTCTTTACTAATGTGGCAAAATGAAGAAATATGGGAAATATTAACCTATTCAAAGAGACAGAACTTATACTGTTGAAGTGCAGTCATTGAAAACTGGGAAATTGGTGAACTGGTAACTTCAGAGACAAGCAGTTCATAGAAATTACGTTATGAAATCCTGCAAAATCCCAATTCTGAGGTAAATCCAAAGGTTCTGCAATCAAGTCACTCCTCTCCAGTTTCTCTCATCCTAGAGTCTGGCTTTTTGGAATTCTGAGTGTTTTAAATGTTTCAAAATCCAATTAGATATGGTTTGATCTTGCAATCAAAATTTGTCTACTCCCTGGGGTAAGCATATTCCAAACTTTTGTGTCAGTGTTATGCTGAGCAAGGTCCACAAGTGCTATAAAGACCATTTCAAGGTTGGGTCAGGCAAGTTCCTTCTTAGGATAAAAATAATCAGGGACATGCTGGTAAACATTTAACAAGTAGTTTTCCAGAAGAAAAAAACCACTAGTATGACACACTTTTAAGTTTGATCTACATTATTAACATTAATCCATCAAAAGTTTAAACAGCAAACTAATAAATCAAGTCTTGATTTGTAGCATTTGCTGATTTTCAAGGTGAAAATGCTCACACTGAAAATTAAACAATGAGCTCTATGAGTCAACTCCTGCATACTGATGCATATGATATATGCTATGATGTAACATATTATATTGTTATATTATGTTGTATTGTAGTATACTATATTACATTATATCATATCATATATCATATGGTGTTCTATTATACTATATTTATTATACACATAGAGTTTGAGGTGTAAGGTATTATTTATGGCACCATAATAGTGGTTATCTATGGAATAGGAAAAAAAACATGAAGAGAATTATCTACTCATCCAACAAAGTGAAAAGGGTCAAGAAAAAGGCTAATGAGAAAATTGGTTTGCTTCCTTAATCTTGTTAGGGAGAAATTTTTCAGTAACAAGAAAACAGCATCTAAAAAACAAGACAAAACCAAGGAATATCTTTCAATGACATGGGACTGAAACATGCCTAGGATGACCGTGAGATAAATTCTAGTGACCTAAAAGAGCCACCGGTTGGCAGAATCATACAACCTGTTCCCTCCATAACATTCCCACCTGCTTCTCATTATTTGTCTCTGCAGAGGAGCCCTTCTTCCATTCCTTCCAATCTCCAATGTTGTCATGTTTTGACTCAGAAAGATATTGTCCATCTTTTGCAAGGTATAATGGCTAATTTTCTCTTCTGCTTTTTATTTGCTTTTTTGCTGTGTCATCATCAGGGGTTCGATAGGGAAAATTCAAAGCCTTCTTTGATAAAGTGGTCAGCCCTTTCTGAAATTAATAGTACTTGTTACTAAGATCATTGCCTAATTTGGAGGATTTCAAAGTGTGGCTACATAGAGAATCTACTTAAGAACACTGTCATATGATCCAACCAACCCAGCTAGAAGTTTGCGAGATAAAAAAACACCTTTGTTGTTGTTCAGTCATTTCAGTTGTGTCCAATTCTTTATGACCCCATTTGAGATTCTCTTGGCAAAGATACTAGAGTGGTTTGTCATTTCCTTCTCCAGCTCATTTTACAGATGAAGAAACTGAGGCAAACAAGGCTAAGTGGCTTACCCAGGTTCACACAGCTAGTAAGTGACGAGGCCAGATTTAAATTTAGGATGATGAGTCTTCCTCACTTCAAGCCCAGGACTCTATCCACTGTGCCACCTAGCTGGGCTTATAAACACCCAGATAAGGACAGGGGTTTCCTAGGGGTTTGCCCAGATCCCTACCTCTACCACCAGCTCTTCTGTGCTCTCTCAATATTCCAAAGCTCTAACTGCCGAACAATCGCTTCCAATTCCCCACAAAGCATGACTTAAGGGATAGAATCAGCTTCAAGTCAGGGAATCCTGTATTCAAATCCTTTCTCAAACATATTGGCTTTTTGACAGTAGTGCAGGGTTGGGGGGAGAAGGAGAGCTGGGTAGTTAGTACTCTACTGAGCCTGAGGAGAGAAGCACAGCATCCAGCTGGGGCCAGTTCTGATCATCCAAAAATTACTTGGAGGCAGAGATCTAGGTTGTTGAACCATGAACTGACTAGTCCAAGAGGCTGAATTGCTTTGATTTCTAGGCCCCAAGGAAACCAGAATCAGAGGGTAGACAGTCAAAAAGTAAGAGGAGAAAATAAGGGGAGGGGGGAGAGACTAGAATTACCAAAGATTTCAGGAAGAAGAAAACTCAAAAACCTTAAAATACAAGCAGATAATTGACAGGAAAAAGTCTAACAGAAGGAAATAATGATCTCCAGATCTTATAAATGAGTTTAAGCACATGTGAATAAATACTGAAAAACAAAGGAAAATCATCCAATTTGATGAGACAGGGACCATATAGAATTTGAGAATAACACAGAAGTGTAACACGTTGTTCCTGAGTGGTTCAAAAAAGAAATGAGAATTATGAGACCAGAATTTCTGTCTTATGCAGCAAAAATAATGAGCAGAATAGAAAAACTGGAATCTGCTATGGTGAGCCTCAAGAAACAGAAAAGAGAAAAATAGATTGGGAATTACAATACACATAAGTAAAGCACAATCTAGCAGAAGAGAATTTTTGAAAATAACATTAAAGGAAAATATGCTTAGTATGCAAGCAAAACATAATGATCTCAAGACAGGATGTGAAGAGCCAACTTAAGGATCATAAATCTCTCAGAAGTATAGAACAGGACAAAAAAAATCTTAACACCATAAAGAAGGGAATAATAGAAGAAAATAACTCAGAATTTCTGAACATAGGCAACAAAATACCAATTAAAAGAATTCATAGATTGCCTCCAAAAAAAAGAAAAGAAAAGACTGCAAACTCCAAGACACATAGTGTTTACATTTAACAATTTAATTCAGAAATAATAGGTTCTGCAAATGATCATGAGAAAGGCTTTCAAATACAAAGGCAAACCCCCCCGCCTATTTTTGTACCACTAGAAAACATAAGAAGGATTAGAATAATGTTTTCTAAAGAACAATGTAACACAGGATGTACCCTGAAAATCTGAGTAGAACTATACATGACAAAAGATGGACATTCAAAATAAAGAGAAGTTTGAAACATTTTTAGAAAGCAAATGAATATTGAAGAGATTATTTGTTTATCAAATACCTCCGAACAACAAAAAATGCTGGAGAAGTTAGTAAATGTAGCAGGCAAGAACAGTAACAGTACTAGAGTGCCAATAAAGAAACTACTGAGAGACTTCTTTCTAAATGTACAAAAGAAGACAGGGGTAAAGGCAGAAATCTGGAAGAGGTAACAAAGAGGCAGAGAACATTATAGACAGAACCTGCTTGATGGAGGAGGTAAAAAAGGGTTAACAGATAAACAGAGGCTTGAGTCCTTATCAATGGTACCTAAAAGGGTAACAGAGAAACTAAGGTTTCTGTTCTTACTGTAAACAAGAGGGTTTGTCCCTATCAACCCTTACTATCAACAGAGACATTAACCATTAATAGCCATTAATATTCCTAGATGACAGGACACTTTGAAACCAGATCTAAGCAAAGAGAGATCCTAAACACAGAGACCCTCTGGATCTGACAAGTTTAAGCATGTCTTTAGGAATACATGCAGAAAGGACCAAATGTGTCCCTAGGTTTTCCTTATGAAGGGTAAACTCCAAAAACACACCACCAAGGAAAAAGGTACCCACATCAGAGGTTGTCTTAGGACCCCAGGAAATCCAAATTAGGATAAGACCTTTCATGTATCTCCTTAAGGAGAAGATTAAGATAATTTTTACCATAAATATAACCATTTTCCTCTCCCTTTTCAAGAAACTTATTTCCTTGGTGTCTCCCTGTGGTCACCACAGTATTTCAATAAAAACTTGGGGAAACTGAGCCACTGAGTGTTTATTCTTTTGGATGCCTCATGATCAATTTGACCAATTAAATCCACCCCACATCACCCTACAACCTTGTCCATAAGTGAATAGGATTTTTTGTTTGCTTGTTTGTTTTGTGGAACTACATTACAACGTGAGAGGGTACTTGAAAGGCAGAAGGTATAAGGGGGTTTGAAAGGAGTATGTGATTATGCCAAGGTCAAATCAAGAATAGCATTGAGAAGAAAAGTGGCCTCTATGGTTTCAAAAGGAGAAGAACCTACAGGAAATTGAGTGAAGAGAAGGGGGAGAGATTGAAAAATAGGCGTTAGTTTGGCAGTGGAGGGGGATCTACTTCTATGGTGAAGAGAGATACTCGAAGAAGGTTGGGGACCTTACATTGAGTGTGGCCTGCAGGCTTCAGCAAGTAAAAAGTCTACTCATCCTACTTTGGGGGAGGGGCAGTTAGACCTTTAGGCTACTGAAATCTGAGGGAGTGGGAGTCAAGGACCCATGGGGGAAAACAGAAATCAAAGGAGGATAGGGCTGCGTAATCAGGACTTGGTGGGAGAAAGGCCCTACCATGGGTAGTGTCCTCCTCTGACACCAGCAAAAATTGGCAATCTCCTGGGAGTGAGGCACAATGGAACAGGACTAGTTGAAGAGAGAGAGAAAAGGGAGAATCTACTTAACTAACAGAGTGGAAAAGGTGAGGAAGAATTATATAACTAGATAAAAAGCAGGAGAGAAAGAAGGAACTAAGAAACAAAAACCCAAAGGGAAAGAAGTAATAAGTGAGAGGAGGGGATCAAAGGTCAGAGGATGGGATAAAGAGAGTCAATATGAACAGGGCATACATTTTCAAAAAAGATTAAAGTACCTGAAGAAACAATACTGAGTTTACAGCAGAAAAGGAGCAGGGAATCAAAGCTTTAAAAATTACTACAGATTTTAATCTAATTCATAACTTTAAATATGAATGGATTAAACAGTCCAATAAAAAGAAAAATAGTGACAGATTAGATAAGAAAACAAAACCCTATAATCTATTGCTTAAAAGAAGGTGTGGAGGAGTTGCAAACTGAATCATCAGAAAGGACTGTACACACAAGCTGGTAGAAAGCACTTTACAGCAAGGACAGTCAATCTAAAAACTAGTTATAGCACCCATGTGGTTCAGAGGGTGATTTCTGCAAAATTCACAAGCTGAAGTACCATGTTTTCTTGATATCAGCTGCTACTGATGGGGTGGAATACTTTAGGCTAGTGAATGTACTCTACTTCCATGTGCACAAATTAGTCATTTATTCTGACATTTACTAGCTGTGTGACCCTGGGCAAGTCACTTAACCCTCATTGCCCTGCAAAAAGAACAAAAACAAACAAAAAAATGTGACCAAAATGGGGGCAGCTAGGTGGCACAGTGGATAAAGCACTGGTCCTGGACTCAGGAGGACCTGAATTCAAATCCAGCTTCAGACACTTGACACTAGCTGTGTGACTCTGGGCAAGTCACTTAACCCTCATTGCCCTGCCCTGCCCCCCCCAAAAATGTGAGTAAAATGTCTATACATTTTGAACTAGAAAGCCTACCTCTAGGCACAGATCCCAAGGAGATCAAAAACAAAGGAAAAGGTTCCATATATACCAAAATATTCAAAGTTGCACTGTGGTAGAAAAGAATTAGAACTAGGTGCCTATCACTTAGGGAATGACTGAACACATTTTGATTTTGTTCTTCAATCATTTCAGTGGTGTCTGACTCTTTGGGACCCCATTTGGGGTTTTCTTACCAAAGATACTGGAGTGGTTTGCCATTTCCCTCTCCAACTCATTTTACAGATGAATAAATTAAGGCAAAATTAAGTGATTTGCCCAAGGTCACACAGATAGTAAGTAAATGAGACCAGATTTGAACTCAGTTCTTTCTGATTCTAGGCCCAGAATTTTTTTTCCCTGTGACACTGCTAGGTGTCTCAGTGGATAAAGTGCAAGACCTGGAGTAAGAAAGACTCATCTGCTTGAGTTCAAATCTCCAGTATCTTTGCCAAAAAAAAAAACCCTCATAAAGGGCCATGAAGAGTCAGACATGACTCAAAAACAGCAACAAAGACAAATTTTTGTTACAGGGATGTAAGTCAGCCTGATGGAATTGATGAATAAAAAAGAATCCAGAGAGCCAGCATGGGAATATTTATATAATTCCATTCAGATTATGGTAAGCACGATGAGGGAAACAACATACACTAGAGCCATAAAAATGGACACAGAAAATCCAAAGTAAAATAAAATAAAAAGAAATTGAGATTATAATGACCAAGTTTAACTCTAAAGAAATAAGAAAAATCAGCTCCCTTTCTTCTTCTTCTTCTTCTTCTTCTTCTTCTTCTTCTTCTTCTTCTTCTTCTTCTTCTTCTTCTTCTTCTTCTTCTTCTTCTTGTTCTTCTTCTTCAGGCAATTGGAGTTAAGTGACTTGTCCAGGGTCACACAGCTATTAAGTGTTAAGTGCCTGAGGCTGGATTTGAACTCAGGTCCTCCTGACTCCAGGGCCAGTGCTCTATCCACTGAGCCACCTAGCTTCCCCTAGCGCCCTCTTTTCTTTGCAGAGGCTCAAGACTATGGCAATGGAACATAGAACATATTGTCAGACCCAATTAATGTGAATGGTTACTTTTGATTACATATCTATTTTCTCTTTCTTTGTAACATTTTGTTTTGAAGGATAGATCACAAGGTAGCAGGGCATGGAAGAGTGATATATGGGAAATAAAGATGATGTAAAATAAATATATCAATAAAATTTTATTAAAATAAGATTAAGCTTTTGCAAGAACAAAATCAATTAAGCTAGAATAAAAAAAATAAACTGTCAAATTTGTTTTACATCAAAATTCTCTGATAAAAATCTGTTATCTGAGCTAAATACAAGGATTTGACAGAATTATATGAGTAAACATTTCTCAATAGATATGTAGCCAAAGGATATGAACAATTTTTAGAAAAATAAATACAAACTAGTGTAATATGCTATATGTATCAAGTTTAAATTTGTTCTATATGAGTTATATTTTGAAGAACTTTCACTGTTTAATTTGATCATTGACAATGCTATACTAAAGATTAGTGGAAATTCAGCAGTTCAACAGCTAAAGAAGTAAAAGTATCCAGAGACAAACAGGATCCAGAACTCAGACCCCCTGATAGCACCCTAACACTCAACAAAGACAAGATTTCAAGGACTCTAAATGAACATTATTTTTCCTTCTCTTACTATATACATCATCTGTAATATGTATTTTCCCTTTCATATATTGTTATTAGTATAGTGTTTGTTAGCATAGGTTATAATATTCTGTTATTTTTTATTTATTGATTATTATTTATTGTTTCATCAAGGTAACAGCCCATGTAGCTTGATGAAACAAAGGGGGGAATGTAAAGAACTAATTGTGATTTGAGGTTTTTATGACCACATCTTTTGGCTAGAATTTTAAAAAACCCTGGAGCACAAACTGGTCCAGGGCTCAGGTTCCACACCTCCGCAATGGCGCAGTGCTCCACCCACTGGTTGTAGCTGTCACCATGGCACTGGCAGCTCACATCATTACCACTCACCAATATCTACATGGACTTGGCAAAATTATAATGACTTGAAGCCCAGTGAGGGCAGTCATGTGACTGTCAGTCAGAGCTGCCAGCCAATTAGCTTGGGGGGGGGAGGTGTGGACAGCCTGGGGTCTACTGGGAAGGAGAAGGGAGGAGTTTCGCCATTCTGGCCTTAGAGCCAGAAAGAGACAGGACACAGCCATGTGTTCAGCTGAGCCCTGTGGTGGTGTGTGATTCAGGTTGTATTGTTTCCTTTTCCCCCATTCTTTTTTTCCTTTCCCTTGATTCTACTAATCTTGCTTGTGTTTTTTAAGTTTCTTCTTGTTAATAAACCCTGTTCTGTTTTTGAAAGAGGCTGTCAATCTCCTTCCTTGCCCCAATATTGTGATGAGCTGCCTAGTTAACTTTCCCCAATTAAAATTTGGCCCCCACACTAGTAACAATTATATAAAATGCTAATACCAATAAAAATGCAAATTAAAATATCTCTGAAATTTCATTTCATACCTATCCAAATGACAAAGATAAACAGAAATAATCTAAGCTAGAATGACTATGGGAAGACAGGCACTCTCGTGCACTATTTTTGTTGTTGTTGTTTTGGGTTTTTTTAGTGAGGCAATTGGGGTTAAGTGACTTGCCCAGGGTCACACAGCTAGTTAAGTGTTAAGTGTCTGAGGCCAGATTTGAACTCAGGTACTCCTGACTCCAGGGCCAGTGCTCCATCCACTGCGCCATCTAGCTGCCCCTCTCATGCACTTTTGAAGAGATAACAAGAGAAAAGTAATAGGGTAGTATATGTTTTCCAAATTATATCAATAATGACACTTGGAAATTTAAAGAAGCCAAACACCCCACTACCACCACCTCCGCCACTACCACTACCACCACCCCCACCACTACCACCATCACCACCACCACCACCATCACCACCACCACCACCATCACCACCACCACCACCATCACCACCACTACTATCCTAATTACAAAATCATAGATTTGGAATTGAGTGAAACTTTAAAGGCCATCAAGTCCAGTGTTCTCATTTTACAGGTGAGGAAAATGAGCCATAGAAATAAGTGAGCTGCCCAGAAACATACACCTAGTTATTGTCTGAAGTAGGATTTCAACCTAGCACTGATTCCTCCAAAGTCAGTAAAAGCAAGTTAATAAGAAATGTTAGCTGATATCTTTGCCCCTGGCAAGATGATACATAGGCCAAGACAGAGAGAGCCCATGCTGGTGTTTTAAGAAGCTATTTCCCTACAAAATACCTTTTTTTTTTTTTTTTTAAGAAGCCATTGCTAGGTGGCGCAGTAGGGGCAGCTAGATGGCACAGTGGCCCTGGAGTCAGGAGTGCCTGAGTTCAAATCCGGCCTCAGACACTTAACATTTACTAGCTGTGTGACCCTGAGCAAGTCACTTAACCCCAATTGCCTCACCTTAAAAAAAAAAAAAAAAGCCATTGCTAGGACTTTGTTCACCACTATAGCAAGCTCTTTTCCATTTGATATATGAGTCAATGAGTCCATCTTTACTTCAAATTTCAGGATAGTTCAGGGAGCCAAAGAGGAACAGGTATATTATAGCAAGGGTCAGAGTCTTACTCAAAAAAAAAAATTAACATTTATATAGTGCTTAATATGTGTGAGGCAATGTGCTGAGCACTTACAATTATCTAATTTGATTCTTACTACAATCCTATCATTTTACAGATGAGGAATCTGAGGCAAAGAGAATAAGTGACTTGCCCAGTCACACAGCTAAGAAGGGTTAAGGGCTGGGTTTGAACTCAGTATTCTAGATTCCAGGCCTAGTACTCTATCCACTGTATCACCTATCTGTCTTAAATATATCTATCTTCCTTCCTTGTGTCACAGGCAGAAGCATGTCAATTAGGAAACTATAGGTTTCTGGTCTGTAAGTTTCCAGGAATAGAAGATTCCAGATAAAAGGTGGGGTTGGGGTGGCATTAAAATTCAGGAGGAGTGGGGGCATCTAGGTGGAGCAGTGATAAAGCACCGGCCCTGGATTCACGAGGACCTTAGTTCAAATTTTGCCTCAGACACTTAACACTTACTAGCTGTGTGACTCTGGGAAAGTCACTTAACCCCAACTGCCTCACCAAATAAATAAATAAAGAGAAAGACAAGCCCTGGGAAAGAAAAAGTTTTTCTGCACAACAGTAATCATGCATGGACTATTTTTATTAGTCTATAGCAAGCTGGACGATTCAACAGGAATAATGCATAGTTCATGAGAGAGAATAATGTGCATTAAGTGTAGGACTGTGGGCCAAAACCAGAATATGAAAGATTTAAAATACTAAACATTTAAGTGTGTATTTCATCCTAAAAGCAGTAGGGAGCTACCAAAGACATATTCAGTCTTGTACTTTAGGAATATCACTTTAGTAGCTATGTAGTCTATGGGTCAGAGGAAAAGGATTGAGGACAAAGATATCGAAAGTCCAGGTAAGTGGTAATGGTAGGTTGAATGAGGGTAGCAATCTCATGAATGAGAGAAGAAAGTGGATACAAAATATCATGGAGTTCAAATTAATAAGTACTAGATGTGGGGACTGAGTGAAAGCAAATTATCAAGAATAACTTAGATTGGGAATCTAAAATGACTAGAAAGATGGTGTTGCCCTTTACAGAAATAATGAAATTAGAAGAGGTAGGTTTGGGAAGAATGATGAGTTCCAATTTGGACATGATGAGTTTGAGATGCTTAGAAGATATCTAGGTCCATAAGTAAGTTGAAGATGCCAGACTAGCGCTCAGGAGTGAGATAACAGCTGGACATATAGATATGGGAGCCAACTGAAAGAGATGATAAATGAACCTCTGGGAGCTGATGTGGTCACCAATATAAAGAGTGTCAAGAAAGAAGAAAAGAGTATCCAAGACTATTCTGGAACATATTTGGGGACAGGACATGGATAGTGATTCAAAAAAATAATTCATTAGATTGCGAGTTTCTTGAAGACAGAGATTGTTTTTGTTTTTGTTTTTACAGAGCCCAGTACAGTGCCTGGCATATAATTAATTTTTACCCATTGCTTGTTGACTTTTTAACTTCAAAAAGTACATTCAGATAGGTAGGAAGAAAACCAGGAGAGAGCGGTGTGATGAAAACCAAGGAAGACAAAAAGAGGAGTTGTTCTAGAAAGTAAAATATTGCTCAGGTCAAGAAGAATAATGATAGAAGGTGCAACTGGTTTACATATTTATGAAATTGTTGGTATCCATGGATAGAGAAGTTTCAACGAAATAGAAGGCTCAGAAGCTTTATTGCAAGGAGTTAAGAAGTGGGTAAATAGTGAGGAAATGGAGGCAATAAATGTAAATCATTTATTCTAGAAGTTCAGTTATGTAAAATGATAGTTTGAGGGGATATTAAGTGAAGATTTTATGTTTCGTTGATTTGTTTGTTTTTAAGGCTAGGTAAAAGGGAAGAGAGCAATGAATCAAGTTAGATAAACTTGAAAGAAAAGAGGGAATGACAGGAGGCAACAAAATCAAGGGCTTAAGTGGAATGGCTAATCCTGGCAAAGAGAAATTCTTACCTTCCATTTCTCCAATAATTACTCCATCATCACTTCCCACCTAAAGGTCCCCTTGTGATGTTCAGTAAGTGAGGGGAAAACCAGCAATTTATTGTTCTCTTCAAGCTCCAAATACTAAGATTCTATGATTTTGTGATTTGACAGGGCCCATTTCTTCCTAAGAACTTCAAAATTAATCATAGATGATGCTAGAAGTAAGGAAGTCTAAGTGGGCAGAGGAGGGATTAAAGCCTCAGAGGACTTAAAGATCTATGAAGTTATATAAGGCAAATTTCTTGTTTTTACAACATAAGTAACCATTTGTCCTTACTTCCAACCAGGCTATCAGATATGTAGGCAACACATTTTTTTTCATTGATTGAGTTCTCTAGATCAGAGGTATCAAACATGCAATTTAGCTTGCAACATTCCCAAGTGTGTGTGGGGGGAGAGGGCAGAAAAAAATGTAATTGAGATATATTTAATAAAATTAGGGCATCTGAGTGGTGCAGCAGATAGAGTACCAGGCCTGGAGTCAGAAAATCTTCTGAACTTCAAACCTGGCCCTAGACATTTACTAGTTGTGTGATCTTGGGCAAGTCACTTAACCCTGCTTGCCTCAATTTCCTCATCTGTAAAATGATCTGGAGAAGGAAATGGCAAAGCACTCGAGTATATTTGCCATGAAAATCCCCAAATGGATCAAGAAGAATTGGTCATGACTGAAAAATGTACTGAACAACAACAAACAATAGCAAAATAAATTTAAAAACAATAAAACATAGATAATATTACCTTTTTAAAATTATGTCAATATGAAGGCCTTAAGGATCCTTATATATGGATTAGTGGCCCTAGTTTCTATTTGAGTTTGACACCATTAATCAACAAGCAATGGGTAAAAATTAATCAACTTTATGGGTGATACTGTGCCCTAGAACAATAAAGACAGAGACTCCTCAATGCAATCCAAATGGATGAAGACTGAATATTTCTCAGACAATGACATACTTGGATTGGTAGCTCACCAAACTAGTCTATCAGCAAATTATATTTTCAACAGGATTTGAAAATTAATAAGAACAAACATAAGAAAAGAAAAATTATGCAGTGCTTTCAATTATCCAAAGTTGTTCTCTTCATTAAAAGCTCATAATTCTATCTCATCGTCATCAACTTTTCTGAGTCTATTGGCTTCCTTGGTGACAACAAACATGCCCAAATCTTTCACTGGCTTAAGAAACTTTCTTTAGAGAATGGCTGAAAAAATATGAAATAAAAATGTAATAATCAATCAAAATATTTATTAAGCAAGCCACTATGATAATTATTGGGGATACAAAAGCAAAAGGGAAAAGGTCCTTGACCTCAAAGATCATACATTCTAGTGAGGAAAACAATATGTACTTATGCATTTTTATATGAAATACATACAAAGCAGGACAAGGTAACCTTGAATTGTAAGGCCCTAGGAGTTGGGGAGACCAGAAGAGGTCTTCTATAGAAAGTAGGACTTACCCTGAGTCTGGAAGCAAGTCAGGGATCCCAAGAGGCAGGGGAGCTGAGGAAGTCATCCTAGGTACAGGTACCAATACAAAGGTACAGAAGTAGAAGATGTTAATTATAGTTCTAGAACAACAAGTAAAGAAGCATGACTGGATCCCAATGTGGGGGGGAGGAGGAGAATAATGTATAAGACTGTATGGGTACAAAGGAACCCAGGTGATGATGAGATTTAAATGGCAAACAGAGCAATTTATGATTTATGCCAGAAACAATGCAAAGCTAGTGGAGTTTATTGAACAGAGGACTAAGATGAACAGATCTGAACTTTACGAAAATTGCTTTAGCATCTATGTAGAGGATGGATTGGAGGGGATAAATGCTTGAAGCAAGAAGACCAAATAGGAAACTATTGCAATAGTCATGATGAGAGGTAATAGGGGCTTAAACAAAGGTGGTAACTGTGGAAATGGAGAGAAGGGGACATATGTGAGACATTGTGGAAATAGAAATAAAAAAGTTTTGGCAACTGATTGGATATGTGGAGTAAGGGAAGATGAGGAGTTGAGATTAACACCAAATCTGTGAAGCAGAGTGACTGGAGGATGGTGGTGCCATTGATAATAGGAGGGAAGTTTAGAAGAAGGATGGCACTGGCTGCAAACATAATGAACTTATGACATAGTGAGCTCAAGATACTCATAGGACAGTACAATTCAAAATGTCCAATAGGTGGACATTGGAAAAGAGGAATGAAGATTTGAATGAACTAATGCTAAGTGAAGGTATTGACGACCACTTATGCTTTCAAAAGGACTATTCTACCAATGATAACACTTCCTTCATCTCTGGTAGAAGGATGTTGGACTACAGGTACAGAATACTGCATATACTTTCAGATATGATTGTTGCATTATCTGATTTTGCTTGGCTGTTTTACTTTGTTATAAGGAATAATTTCAGGGGAGGTTATTTGGAAATGACCGTATATAAAAGAGCAATAAATAAAATACTAATAAAGGTGGAAAAGTTGATCCAAACCTACCTTCAATCTATTGTCCTAATCTCCCTTCTCTTTCAATTCTAATCCCCTAAAAAGAGTAGTATACACTCATTCCCTTGAATTCCCTACTACTGCACTCTTTACTCAATTCCTTGCAATCTGGATTTTAACTCCTCCACTTTACTGAAACTACTCTCAAAGGTTAACAACAATCTTCCAACTGTTAAAGCCAATAGCCTCTCTCCATCCTCATCCTTGCCTTCTCTGCAACTTTAAAAGCTATTAACCAACCTCTTTTCCTGAATACTCTTACCTAGGATTTGATGACATTGTTCTCTCCTAAATTTATTCCTATCATTTTACTCGCTTTTGTAAGTTCAACATGCATCTCCTACCCTCTAGTTATAAATCTCAAAGTTCAGTCTTGGAATCCTCTTCTCTCTCTACATTCTCTCTCCCTTGATGATATGTTCTATTCCCCTGCATTCAGTTATCCCCTCTATGCATAGAACTCCCAAAATCCAGACCTAATCTTTCCTCTGAACTTCAGTTTCACATATTCAACTACTAATGAATGCAGTGATATCATACTTGCAACTCATACTTAAAATATCCAAAATAGAACTTATCACTTTCCTTCCCAAACTCTTCCCTCCTCCAGCTTTCACTATTTCTATCAATGGTCCCATCATCCTTTCAGTCATCTAGGTTTGAAACTCATCACCTTTGACCCATTTTCCCTGACTTGACATCCAATTAGTTGTCAAGTCCTATTAATCCTGCCTCTATAATTCTTTCTTACCCCTACCCCCACTCAAATCGCCATCACCCTAGTTTAGATTCTTACCATTTTTACTTGAACTACTGTTTTTTATTTTAATTTGCATATTTCATGTTTATATTTTCATTTACCAAGACATCATTTTCCTATTTCCCAGCAATCTTATATTAAAGAATAAAAGAGTGAAAAATATTAAACAAAATTACTAATTCATAAATCAAGTCTGACATTATATAGTGTTATCCACCTCTAGATCTCCACCTCTCTAATCTCTTCAAAGAAGCAGGAAAGATGCATTATCATATTTTTTCTTTGGAGCTATGGTCAATCTCCACAATTTCCCAGAATTAATTTTTTATTTTGTTGTTCTTTCCATTTATATCATTGTGTATATTGTTTACCTGGTTCTATTCATTTTGTTTCACTTCACTTTTAACTACTTCACCTTATATTAATTTGTATAAATCTTCAAGTTTTTATCTGCATTCATATTAATAATCTCTTGTGGTATAATAATATTCTGCTATGTTCTGATACCACAATTTGATTAGCTATTCCCCAAACAATAGTGTTCCTCTTTCTTTTATTTCTTTGCTTCTGCAAAAAGTACTGCTTTAGGGGCAGCTAGGTGGTTCAGTGGATAGAGCACCGGCCCTGGAGTCAGAAGGACCTGAGTAGTTCAAATCCAGCCTCAGACACTTGACACTTACTAGCTGTGTGACCCTGGGCAACTTACTTAACCCCAATTGCCACACACACACACACACACACACACACACACAAATTTTTTTAAAGTACTGCTATAAATATTTTTGTGCACATAGGATCTTTCACTTTATCACTGATCTTCTTAGGGTATTTGCCAACCAATGAGATTTCTTCCCCATGACTTCAAAATAGCCTTCCTGTTTCCAGTCTTTTCCTCTCCAATCTACCCTTCATGTAGTTGCCAAAATTATTTTCCTAAGTCAGAGATCTGAACATGTCACTATCCTGCTCAAAAATATTTTGGTTTTTATTGCATATTGGGTAAAATAAAAAGTTCTTAACTTGAACTTTATGACCCTCCACCATGTGGCTCTAACCTTCCTTTCCAATGTTATTTCTTTTTACTTTCCTTTGGACAATCTACATTCCAGTCAAACCAGATTACTAGTTGCCCCTTCTATGCAACATTCCATCTGTTCCTCTGTGCATACACATGAACTGCCCCCTGCCCCAACACCTGGAATGCACTGCCCCATTTTTCCCCCTTTCAAAGACCTTCTTTTGCCTTATGGCTCAATTCAAGTACCATCTGCTTCCTAAGGGCTTCTCTAATTCCCCAAGCTAAAAATGTTCCCTCCTCCATCAAAGTTTTCCAGAGTTGTCTGCTAGAATCTCTTTTTTGTTACCATAGATTCCTACCTTATACAACATTCATCCAGGTACATGTAATAACACATAATTTGCTTGAGATCTGGGACTGTGTCTTTTTTATTTGTGTATTCCCAGTATGAAGCACAAAGTCATAGTATTACAAAATTATAGCTGGAAGGGACCTTGAGGCCACCTAGTCCAATCTCACTTCATTTTATAGACAAATAAACTGAGGCCCAAATAGGGGAAGGGCCTCATAAAGTAGTGTATTTATTAATGATGAATTGCTAGTTTAATTTTTAACCTTAACATTCTCTTTTTGATGCTATATGGCTATGAATCATGGAAACTGACATTTTTGAAGAATCTAAATTTTAGCTAACCACGGACAATGGAAAAAAGACGGAAAAGATTTTTAAATCATCACTTAGGGACACTTATGACTGGAGAAGGGATGGTCATTTATACTGGAAGAGCAAGAGATAACAGAGAAGAAAAGTATTGCACTGTTATCCATGGAAAATTTAAATAACCTAGAAGATGGCTCCAGTACAATCAGGAAAAAGACTCCTGTGTAAGATTTCTTAAAAGCTTCAGAATGAGAAAGGGAAGAATAGATCACCATCTGCTGTGGTAGAGGAAGGACTTATATTGATGAGATCATGATTCCATTCGAATATCAAGAATATCCAAGTAGTTTTTGTATTATTGCAGGCATCGTTACCAAATTTGAATTTTTTTTCTCTGACTAAACCACAAACTGCACTTTTATAATTTTATTCAAAAGCACATGAGTCAAACTTTGTGTAACTTCAAAATCCTACTCAAGGAGAAAAAAATACCATGTTTTATATTTTTCCCTCAAAAACAAATACTTTTTAAAAAACTTGTAATATTTTCACCTAAAATTCAAAATAATTGCAGGTTATAGGTTGCTTTAACCCCACAATGATCATAGTTAACAAGAATTATTTTTCCATTGTATGATTCTCACTAATACTTATTATAATTCTTAGTGGATGCTCTTGGATTAAGTTCTCATTTACTTTTTTCAGAGAGCAATTTACAAGGGAAAGTGCAATTTTATTCTCTTAGCATATGACAGAACTATAAAGATACTGATGGAAATGCAATTCTTTATAAAGAACTTGCGGAAAGTATAGATCAAAAACATGTATGTTTTAAAAGCAAAAAATATTAAAATGAGTATACATTTTGTTTCATGAAATAAAGAGAATCAAATGAAGGGTTAAGGGAAATGTCTCTAGAGTAGGAAAGCCAACAGAGCTAAAACTGTCTGACAGCAGGATGTAGATAATAATGCTCTTGGATGAATGCTGTGCAGCTCTTTTGTGCCAATGTCTCACAAAGGGGATCCAAGCAAGTATGTACATGTTGGATTTAAATTAATCAACTCGTCAGTTTCACAATACAGAAGTTCTTGCAATTTAACAGATTAAGGGACTGTTTATAGACATTTCCCAGATGATGTCAATAGTTTCTTAAAAGTCAAATGCACTAACACACTCCAAATGCCCTAAAGCATCAACCTACCAAATAACTTCCACCTCAATAATCTGCTTTTGGATAACTATTATTACAAAGCGATTTGTTCCATTTTTAATCAATTTCTTTGTTTTCACTTTAGGAATCACACTAAAAAAAGAAGAAAAATATAATCTATATATTTTTATGCTCAATGATATATGAAAAATATAAATTATATACCTTCAATTCAAAATTTTATTTAATATATAAGTCACTGGGCAAGGCAATAAAATCAAATGGTTTTGGTCCAAAATACTCATACATGTAAGCATTCACAAGGGGAAAAAAGTGGTAGTTAACATTTGCTGTCATGTTCTTAAAAAGAAATGTGAGAAAATGACAAGTGTAGAGAAAAGGAAACACCCAAAAAACAAAAGGAAATTCAGGCTGATGCTATAAGAGACCCAAACTAAATATTATAGCACTTTGTTATCTTTTTCAAAATTTTAGAATTCACCTAATTTCTTAAATGGGGAAGTAGGATATAGTTAAGGGAAGGTCACTACTAATCATGGCTTTCAGGCAGTCCAATAATTCTCAAATTGTCTCTCTGGATCTATTTTCCAGGTCAATTATCTTTCCAATGAGGTATTTCACATTTTCTTCTATTTTTTCATTCTTTTGATTCTGTTGACTGATCCTGGTGTCTCATGTAGTCAATAGCATCCAACTGTCCAATTAGAATTTTAAGGCATTTTTTTCTTCAGAGAGATTCTGCACCTCCTTTTCCATTTGGCCAAATGAATTTTTTAAGGAATTGTTTCTTTCGGTCAATCTTTGTGCTTCCTTTTCCAAGCTGCTGATTCTTTTTCATAATTTTCTTGTGTTGCTTTCATTTCTCTCTCCATTTTTCTTCTACCTCTCTCAATTGATTTTTAAATCCTTTTTGAGCTCTTCCAAGAAGGCTTTTTGGTCTTGAGACCAATTCATCTTCCCTCTTGAGGCTCACATGCAGCAATTTGAGAGTATTGTCCTCATCTGAGTTTGTGTTTAGCTCTTCCCTGTCAACACAGAAGCTCTCAATGGTAAGAGCTCTTTTTTGTTTCTTACTCATGTTGCAGCTTTTTTAAAAAGTTGAGGTCTGCTCCTGAGGCACCAGGATCACTGTTTCAAGCTTCTTGTGCTGGGGGATAAGGGCTGTGTCACCAGATTTCTACTCTGAGGCCTCTATGACTTGTGGATTTCTCACTGCCCTGGGTGTGCTCCCTTTGCTTGCTCCTGGTGGTTTGGTTGTGCCTGTCCTATGGGTGGCCCTCTAGCTGGCAGCCTGCCCTCTCAGCTGGTGCTGGTGGATCTCACCACTGGCCCTCTGTACCACCAGCTTGTTGAGCCAGGATCAAAGGGCCTCAGTTGCTCAGCTGTGGCCTAGAGCTTCCTGCTGACTTGTCCAGACCCCCTCTATGCTGCACTGAGGTGCACTGTGCTCCCCTTTTGCCTGAATGAGACCAACCTTTCCTGAAGTCTTCTAAATATCGCATGTTGGAAGATTGTATCTCTCTGTCTTTTTGTAGATTCGGTAGTTTTAGAATCCCTTTAGAGGCTTGATTAAATGTTCTTTTTGATGGAACCAAAGGAGAGCTCAGGCAACTTGCTGGCTTCTCTCCACCATCTTGGCTCTTCCCCGGGGAATGTCACTACTACACAAGATTTGAATTCATGCTTGTAAGATATTAATCAAGAACTTATTAAACATCAAATCTCTAAGGAAAATATTCTGAAAAAAATCCTGCTGGAAGTGGCACATCATGCCTAGTGCTAAGAGCTCTCTAGAGCATGCAGTGAAAAGGGCTGGAACTTCCTATCAGCTCTATAATTGCTCCATAGATTAGAAGTTGAAATTATCACTTCAAAGGTCATTAAGAAAACCAACTCTCTCAACTAAACCCCTAAAAATATGTGTAAAGGAATCCATAGAAATAATTGATAAAGAAAACCAAAAAGAAATGAGAGTAGGCTCCCTCATCAAGTTGAGAAGCACAGAAAAAGATAGTGAGAAGCAGGCAGCAGCAGGGAAAGTGGTCTCACCAGGAAAGCCTGTACTAATATAGTAACTGAAGAAGCCAGTGGAGGCAGGGATAAAGGAGAGTTGAACATTCTCTCTCCCTCCCTCCTTCTCTCTCTCCCTAACACACATAGAGAGACTTAATGTAGGGCATGAAAGAGAAGAGTCACAAGCAAAACAAACTTTGGAGGATTAATCATAAGGAGAGATTAAAGAGAGAAAGACAGTATAAGAACTATATTGGAGTCTGGGCTTGCTGAAGAGAAGAGGGAAAAGGGACTAGGAATAAAGCAATTAAAATTATTTAATTCTTGCGTTGATCTTTCTCCACTTTTTTTGTAAAGTCGAGTATGGGAGGAAAAGAGAAAAAAGATAAGAGGACATCACAGGGGGAACAGACTCCTCTAGAAAGTTTTATCAAATTATCAGCATCTTATTCGTTTGTAGCTCTGAGTCCCCAACCATAGACAGTACCCTGGCAAAACACCTCTATGTCAAATCTTTCTTTCCTTTTTCAATAAAAAAGGAGAATTTATAAGAAATGTAGAGAAAGTAGAGGAAATTATTGCCCAATTACATAAAATAGATGAATATTTACAAAGATATAAAATTCATATTCACAGAATAATAGAGAATTTAAATAATTTTATCTCAGAGAAATAAATTGAACAAATACAAAAACAACTCCAAAAGAAAAAAATCCTAAGGCATATGGATTTATAAATGAATTTTATCAAACATCCCAAAGACAATTCATTGCAACATTATATAAGTTGTTTGCAAAAATAGGGGAGAAGGGGATTTACCAAATTCCCTCTATGAATCTAATATACTCCAAATATTTAATCCGAAATCAGGGGGGAAATAAAAACAAAGACCAATACTAATAATTAATGTTTATGCAAAAATTGAATAAAATATTAGCAAGGAGGTTGTAAAATATTTAAAAGACTACATACTATAACCAAGTTGGACTGATACCAGAAATAAAGGGATGATTCAGAATAAAGACAACAAATTGATCATATTTTTAAAAACCAAACAATACATGCAGAAAAAGCCTTTGACAAAGTATAAAACTTATTTCTGCTTTAAAGAAAGATACACAAAGTTTAGGCATAAAGGGAATTTTTAATATGACTAAAAGTATCTATTTAAAACCAAGAACTAGCATCATATGCAATGGGGAAACACTAGAAGCTTTTCCAGAGAAATATAGTTGCTTCTTTTCTATTCTAAACAGAATCAAATAGACAGCCTTTCAACCCCTACCCACTGGAAAATTTTGTAGGTATTCATTTATTTCTTTAAAGTGCCAATCTTCTAAGTGAACATTCCAACACATTTGTATTTAGAATTTTTTGGTGAATTATTCCTGTTTTCTTATCATTGGCAGGAATGAAGTTCCAAATTTTGTTGTATCTGCCTTTTGTTTTCTTTTCTTTTATCCAGTGCAGATCACTGGGAAACGTTGAATTGGAGACTAAAAGTAATGATGCAATATTACAAAAATAACCCAAAGTGGGGGCGGCTAGGTGGCACAGTGGATAAAGCACCGGCCCTGGATTCAGGAGTACCTGAGTTCAAATCCGGCCTCAGACACTTGACACTTACCAGCTGTGTGACCCTGGGCAAGTCACTTAACCCCCATTGCCCCGCAAACAAACAAACAAACAAACAAAAAATAACCCAAAGTTCTGGGAGTTGCTAAAGCTCTCATCCAGGATCACCTTATTCAATCAAATAGGATCTGGCACCTTGAACAAAAAGAATGTTTTCCACTGACATCAATCCAAGAAAGGATTATGTTTGGATGTTAGTTTTAGGATGCAATATATGCATTTAGAAACCAGAGAACATTTTTGCATTAGTGAGCTAACTTTATAATCAATACATTTACATATTGTACACACACATATATATGTTTATGCACAGTGCCAGCTACACAGTATGTGCTAAATAATGTTAGCATTTACTCTTATTGTTGATTTGTATCATAAAGTCTGAGTACATATGCAATATATATTGCCACTATATTGGTTTTTGTTAATTCCATAAGAAAAAGACTTTAAAACTCTGATACATATAATAATTGATCATGACACTTAAAGTGAAGCTGAATCATGATTCCCACCCCTTATTAGAGAGGTGATAAGACTAAAGATACAGAATAAGACATAATTTTAGTTTTGGGAAATATATGAATTTGTTTTGCTTGATTATATATCCTTTAAAAAAGTTTTTAATTTGGCAACATGGGCTGTGGGGAAAGTTGTATAAGAGTATGCTTGTGGGTAGTGAGTATTGCAAAAAGGAGAAAAGGAAGAAAATAGTATCAGTGAAACAGTTAAAAATATCAGAAAGTAGGAGAAAGTTCAGACAAGAACAAAGAAAATTAGGGTAGTTTCATTACTATTTTGTTAAATTTAACATACATTGTGAAAAACTGCAATGATAAATATTCACAGTGTGTGTGTATATATATATATATATTTATAAAATTGCCTTTTTCTGTTCTTTGTGTTTTGAAATTTTATTTGTTAAGTTCATAACAAAAATATAAGAGAAAAAAAAGACTGAGAAGTAGAATATTTGGTATAAGACAGTGTAACCTTGGGAACGTGTTTAACTTTGGTGGGGCTTCACTTTCTTCATTTGCAAAATGAAAGTATTGGGCTAAATAAAATACAAAGTCCCTACCATATCAAAAGTTCTATTACTTTTTTAATTAAATTTCCATGAGAAGTTCATCCCAACTAGACATAAGCCAGTCTGACTATAGAGGTCCTTTGCAACTCCCTTATCAACTAAAAAATAGAAAAATTGGTTCTCTGTTCTGAATTATGTTCTGAATATTACAGCAGTTATCTCCAAATGTTTTTGATGGCACATATCTTGATAATAAATTTTTGAGCACATATCCCCAATGTGCATGCATTTGCTTATTTACAAGTCACACACATGTATTATACTAATAATTCTATAATTATGAAATATGCACAAAATAGACATTTTCAAAGCATGAGATAGTCATATTTGATCCTAGAGTGAATAGGGAGCCCATGGAATTTATCAAGTAGGAAATGACATAGTCAGACCTTAGTTAGCTTTAGATAAGTCACTTTACCCATTGTGTAGTATATGAATTGGAGAGGGGAGAAACTGGAGGGGAGAGAGGGCACATAACAGGCTAGTACTGTGTGAGCAGAAAAAAAGGGCCAGATATAAGAAATAGAGAGATACAATAAGAACTGGCAATTATGGTTATATAGGATGAGTTTAAAATTGTGAGAAAATTATTAATAATAGGGTGTTTTGGGGGCAGCTAGGTGGCACAGTGGATAAAAACACTGGCCCTGGATTCAGGAGGACCTGAGTTCAAATTCAGCCTCAGATACTTGACACTTACTAGCTGTGTGACCCTGGGCAAGTCACAACTCCAATTGCCTCACCAAAAATAAATAAATAAGATAAAATAATAGGGTATTCTGGGGACTCAGAGACCCCCCTTTCCCTCTTCCCCCCTGCCCAACACACACAGGAACTCCAGCTGGTTTTGCAGGGCCTGCCCAGTCAGGAGAATTTCAAAGGAAATATAGAATGATGCCCTTGCTAACCACCTACAGGAAGTTACCTCACTAAAAGCACATCTACCTGAAGGCTCCATACTCTGACATCAGCATTCACGTCCCCAAACCACCCTCAGATCCAGTAAACCAATAGATTTGAATGATGATAGCCAATTAGCTTTGAGGAATGTGTAAGGGCTGGCTCTCCTCAGGCCCTCAGGAAGCTTACAGAGTCACACTCTCTCTTGGCCCTGGAAGTTGGTGGAAACAGACTCAGCCCACTGTTTTCCCACTATCTCTCCTTAACTTTCTCATCCATGTGCTCTCTTTACTAATATTTAATATGCTTTAATAAATGCTTAATGCCCCCAAACTGGTATAGAAGCCTCTAATTTCTAAGTAGCTATATATTAAACCCCAAGTAAGTTTCCCCAAAGTTGGAACAGTAATAGGGCCATCCCATATAATTTTAATCACCACAAAGTGAAGAGTCAAGGCTGAAGCCAGAGTTGCAAACTTGTGTGACTAGAAGGATGGTGGTATACTCTACATAGTAACTGAATGAATCTGCGAGGAAAGATAATACAATGGGATCTGCAATACCAATATCAATGCAACCATGCTTGCTTATTCTGTACAATTCATTCTATCCCATCAAAAATGAAAAAGCAGGGAGGGAAGAGTGCTCTTTCACCAGCCACTGGCCCTCAGAATAGAACCCATCTGGTAAGGAATACTTGCTGAAATTACCAGATGACTTGGGGGGCCAGGGTATGGTAACTCTGAGGCCACTGTAAATTTTGCCTGAGTAGTTGCTGGGGTTACCTGCCTTGAAGGTTAGATTGTAACTCACCTGAGGGGCGACCCGTGGCACAGCCATGGAGAATCAGGAAGGAGTAGAACTGGGAAGTGATGAGTGAAGTGAATGTTTCTGATGGCTATTGTAAGGGAGGAATAGGATTAGACCCATTTTACTGCCTCTGACTGTGCCACTTGGAATTATGTCATGGCCTCTCATTTGGAGGTCAAAGCTCTAAAACATTAGGAGCAATTTTTAAAACCTAAAGAAGTATATAGACTAAACACAAGCCAGGTAACAAAGCTAAAATGAAACTTCGCCCAGATTCATTCTACCCTTGTTCTTTTGATCCTACACCTATTCTAATGAAAAACTATTTTCTTGAAGAAGTCTTCATAACAGGAAAGAAATTTTTCCCTGAATGCTAGGTTGATTGGAAACTCCCAAACTAACCAGAATTTTAATTGCTACTACTAAGGGCCACAGGCAAGTGAAATAATGTACAGCACCTACTAAGGTGGTTAGTTTTATCATGAACTCATGTTATATTTAAAAAAATACTTCAAAGCATTATTGAAAGATGATTAATTCTCTCTAGCTATAAATTGGAATCATAGCTACTTTGAAGTGTGAGTTTCTGATGCCTAAATCCTCAGAAACCTCATCTCCTTATACAAGTTTTACTATTTATTTTTTTTAATCCACTGTTTTTGACTCTGAAAACTCAATATTACCCAAGGGGACAAACAAAAACTAGAACTCATCATCTTAAGGATTATAACAAACTAAAATTACATACTAGGTTTTAACAAGGACATGAAGGGCAGTGGCAAAAATCCCCGTCTTTTTGTGTGTACTATTAGACCATGAGATTCTTGAGAACAGTGCCTTTCTGTGTACCCCCAGCACTTAGCACAGTGTTTGGCACATAGAAATACTTAATAAATGCTTGTTGACTGACTGTTATAAGGAAATAGGGTTTTGTTTTGTTTTGTTTTCTGCCAATACAGCAATACAACACTGTTTAACCATTGCGATGAACATTCCTCATTAGCATAGTATAGTGGAAAGAGAATTTAATTTCTACTCAGAGAACACGGATTCACATCCTGGCCTTGCTCCTCATTACCTTTGTGGGTAAGTTTCATCACCTTTCTTGGTCTTGATTTCCTCATTTATAAAATAAAGATGTTGTACTAGATTATTTCTAAAGTCCCTTCATGTTCTAACATTATGATCCTTCTCTACAGTAAAACTATTAGTCGTTAATCAATGTGCTTCTCTAGTTTGATATTCAACTTTGTGTATCTCAAGAGTTTTGTTCAACATATACTTATGTGTGTATGTGTGTGTGTGTGTGTTTTAGATGGGGAGGACAAGATCTATTATTTCAAAAATGTAAGACATCCCCAATGTGGATACACCTTTTTCAATGCACAGCTCTTCTACAGATCAAGTGACTTAGCCAAGGTGAAAGAAGCTGGGCCATGAGAGGCAAAACTTGAAGTTAGGCTTTGCTGACTATAAAGTGTGACATTTAAAAAGGTCCAAGAGACATAGTTTCTGGGCAATTTAATCATTTTATTAATAAGACCAGCAGGTTATTAATAAAAGGATGGCCATTTTGCCATCTCTCTTAGACCAAAGACAATCATGACAATGGGGCTCACAGTTTAGATATATCCTTTTCGATGAGGGGTTAAGGGTGATCTCATGTCACCCTTGAACTGAGAAATTATCTCTTTGCTCAGACCACTTGCACCCTTAGGCTATCCAGACAAAAGGCTCTGTCTCTACCTAAACTTGAGTAGAACCCAATGGGCTGGGGCAGCTAGGTGGCATAGTGGATAGAGCACTGGCCCTGGATTCAGGAGGACCTGAGTTCAAATCTGGCCTCGGACACTTAACACTTACTAGCTGTGTGACCCTAGGAAAGTCACTTTACCCCAATTGCCTCACAAAAAAAAAAGAACCCAATGGGCTTCCCCACCTTAGATTAAATTCTCTTTGAAGTTGGATGGAGTCTGACCAAGAGAAGGAGAATTAATATAATCTCATTATCAGTAATATCCTTCAAGAGACTGAACTTTCTGGACTCCCCAAGATATTGATTATAAATGTTACCTTGAATCCAACTTAACCTGCCTTCTTGAGTTGCCATATTTTCCAGAAGCACTAGACCCAGAGTAGGCAGGAAGCTCTGAATGTACCAAGGATGAAGCTCCCCCTGAGCTGATATAATTTGTTGTTGCATCCCAAACTGGACTCCGTCTGCATCCTTGGGAGGCAAGACAGTGCCATCTAGTCTGTGCCAGGCTTGTATAACACTTTTGCATCTGAGGTCTTTTTTCACATAATAGGACCCCCCCCATCTTCATAGTCTTGCAGTTCCTAAGGGGAAATAATGGGCTTTTGTCCTCACGTTGCTCTTCCCCATGGGAAGTGGTCTTGTCTTTTTCCCCCCCATTTGTTGTACTGTTCCCCTTCAGAAATCATACCCCTTCCTGGTATCTCCTCCTCCATTTGTCCTGCTATTATAAAAATGAAAACTTCTGTAAGGGTTGTGAATTCTTTGCTTACGCTTTGGCTTCCACATGCAAGTTCATTCCTCTTGTAATAAAAATAGTTTTCATGTAGTTTCCTGAAGGTGTGAATTCCTTTTGACATTAATAATCATTTCTCTCAAAAGGCAGCTCTACTCACTGTGTCCAGTGATAGCTGGTATATAAATTATGTCCCACACAATTTCCATTTCATTGTTAAAATGTAAACTTTAGGGACGGCTAAGTGGCTCAGTGGATAAAGCACTGGCCCTGGATTCAGGAGTTCCTGAGTTCAAATCTGACCTCAGACACTTGACACTTACTGGCTGTGTGACCCTGGGAAAGTCACTTAACCCCCATTTCCCTGCAAAAATAAATGTAAACTTTATTAGGGCAAGGACTGGGTTTTGGGGCTTTTTGGTTTTGGGGGGGTTTTGTTACTCTCTTTGTATCCTCAAAGTCTCTTGGTAACCAGTAGGCACTTGTTGAATTCAATTCAGTTTAATTTGGCTTTAGAGCTACTGTCATACAACTCAAAATTGGATTTGGGAGCACAATAAAAGTGCTATTCCTTAGGTACTTCTGTCACTGACTTTTATATCAGGCCACAGAAGTTCTAGTTCCTGTCCATAAAGAATCATTTGCTTCTTTATTAGACAAGACTGGATCTGTGATTTCAACGGTATCAGGAACTCCCAATGTTCTCTACCAAGAAGAGTGGCAACTTTTCTGCAACTTGTAGTCTTAAAGAGTTGCCTAAGGGGAAATGAAAGGTTTTGACTTAACCACAGTCACATATATTACACAACCTGTATGTTTCAGGAAGGACCTAAAGCCAGGCATGTCTTCCTGACTCTGAGGCACCTCTTTATCTGCTATGCTGCTCTGCCCTTCTAATTATTTTATTTCTTTTTTAAAAAATGAATAAGATTAAAGTATAGAACCTTAACTACTACAGTAATTTCTAAGACTTTTAATAGGAAAGTATAAGAAACCAAATAGAGAAATATCAAGAAAAAAATAGAAATGGTTTCAAGGGGGACAACTTTAGGAACAAAATGTGTTTTTTACCTAGAGTAGAACAGAGTGTGAGTATAGGAGTATGAAGATAAGAGAATGGGAATACATATAATTTAAATGTCATTTATGGAAAATATTGGGTATGATTTGAATACACTTGGAAATTGTTGCTGGACCCTAGGATCTGTTTTTTTTTCTTTCTCTTTTTTTAATAATGCCATCCTAAAGTGGATATTTGTATGTCAACAGCACACATGTGAAAGGCATTCTCAAAAAGGTAGGAGTATTGTGCTATTTTATGCAGAATGAAAATGCTGCTTTTTGAAAATATTGTAACATTCAGCTCTGAACACTGCTTTTGCAGGACAGAAAACATTAACCACCTGCTGAGAGAACACACTAGGAAATAAAAGTGTCCTTCAAAACCATCTTGCATATTGCATTCCTGGGAGCATTACACCCATTGGAATGAGTGAATCTATAGTGGGTCCAAATAAATTTTTTAAAATAGGAAGGCTCAAAGCAAATTAGATTCACCTTGCAGAAGGTAATTTTTTAGGGAATGAATATGAAGATTTAAAAGCAGCAGAATCATTTAGAACATATTTATTGAATACTAAAACATTAAATTAACCAGCAAGGATAATTCAAGGGAAGAATCTTTGCAGAACTGATGGCAGTTCAACACACGTCTGCAGTCTTTTGTCTTTCTAAGAATGGTAACAGTGAACTGGGAGGTGTCTGACATTCTTATAACACCTTCTCTCACTCCCTCCTATTATTTCTAACACATTTCAAGGCATTCTTTTTATATGACAAGACATATTTTCAAGCAACCTAACCACAAATATAGAAGAATGGATTTGTGGACTGGGTATTAATGGAATGACAAGACAAAATTATTAAACATATGTACCTTTTTTTAAAAAATTCTTTTGGGGCATCTAGGTGGCACAGTGGATAAAGCACTGGCCCTGGATTTAGGAGGACCTGAGTTCAAATCCTAACTTACTTGACACTTACTAGCTGTGTGACCTTGGGCAAGTCACTTACCCCCCATTGTCCTGCCTCCCCCAAAATTATTTTAAGTAGAGGAAGACATGTATCCAGACCTGTGAGGTTACCAGCATACAGCTGGGAAATACAGCATACAGCATACAGCTGGGAAATCTTCAGTGATACAAATTGGCAACTTCAGGGGAGAATGGGCATTTAAGTGACTTTTACTTGCCTGTGGTCACATAGTATTTATCAGAAATAGGACTTGAAGCCAGGTTTTCCTGACATCAATGAAAATATTATATAAATTTTGACACACTGTCACTCCTAATTGTTTTTAACATTTGTAAATAATACTTTGAAATCTGAATCAAACTTTTAGTTAAGCGTCTGGGTCACTGGTGGCCTATTAAGTAAGTAACCACCACATTTGATAATTTTAAGATTACTGCAATGGACTCATTTGTCCTAAAATAACTCTTGTCATATCATCTCCATCAATGAGGTTAAAATTCTCATGATTAGAGCTATTCTTTTGGCTAAGAGAAAATGAAAGCATGGCATTTTAAAGCTTATTTTCATGTTAGCTTAAAAAGGAGAGATAATGTAGGGAGAGCTTCTGATCACTCCAATCACAAGTAATCTACCCTTTCTTTCTTTTTTTAAAAATTTTTTAATTTAATTTTTTTTTAGTGAGGCAATTGGGGTTAAGTGACTTGCCCAGGGTCACACAGCTAGTAAGTGTTAAGTGTCTCAGGACAGATTTGAACTCAGGTACTCCTGACTCCAGGGCCAGTGCTCTATCCACTGTGCCACCTAGCTGCCCCCTATCCACCCTTTTTTTTTTTTTTTTTTTTTTTTAGTGAGGCAATTGGGGTTAAGTGACTTGCCCAGGGTCACACAGCTAGTAAGTGTTAAATGTCTGAGGCCGGATTTGAACTCAGGTACTCCCGACTCCAGGGCCGGTGCTCCATCCACTGCACCATCTAGCTGCCCCCTATCCACCCTTTCTTGCATGTGGTTTCATGACTGTCTGAACTCTTATACCCCACAGTCCTGTTTGTATGTTATTTCCCCAGTTTGATTATCATCACCTTGGGGCAGAAATATGTCTTATTCATCTCTGTGTCTTCCAAAATCTACTGCAATACTTTGCAAATAGTTTTATTTATAAATCCCTATTGAATTCTATTAGCGAAGATTAGTTTTTCATATTATTTTTTGAACAAGGTTCAATGTTGAATAGGAGAAGCATGTCAGTAGTGGCCTAAATGGTCTGAGAAGCCATAATCAATAAGCTGATTGTGCTGGATAGGAGGGAAAGGAACATTAAAAATTATTAAGAAAGTATTTAAGGGGCAGCTAGGTGGCGCAGTGGATAGAGCACCGGCCCTGGATTCAGGAGGACCTGAGTTCAAATCCGGCCTCAGACACTTAACACTTACTAGCTGTGTGACCCTGGGCAAGTCACTTAACCCCAATTGCCTCACTAAAAAAAAAAAAAAGAAAGTATTTAAAAATACAGTTTTGTTAGGTCCTTAATTGGCTTGTGATATTTAGCAAATGAAAATAAAAAGATAAAATGATGGTAGGAGACCAGGGACTAATCTGATTAACTTTAAATTTTTTCAGTTGATTTTTTTTTCACAATCCATAGATATGAAGGATACAAATAATGGAAATTGGTATGTGCTAGGCATGTTACTCATGCTCTAAGACAACCTTTGGACCATAGGACCAAGAATATGATTTAGTCCAAATCATATTTCTTTATTGTATAGGCACAGATAGTATATACAAAATGGCTAGGTTATAACACATAAGGAATGAAAATGAAGGAATGCAACAAAACCTACTATGTTTAAGGGAAAAAAATTTAATGTACAAATTCAAGGCAGACTAAAGTGAATACTACATTAGCATAAAGGTACTATATACAATGAAAAGACCAACTATATTAAATGCATATGCACCAAAAGGGATAATAGCTCATTTATTTTTTTAAATACATTTTCACCTTCTTTTCCAACATGATCCTTCCTCTTCTATGTCTAAGAGAGTCATCCCTTATAACAAACCATAAAAAGAGGGTGGAAAAGCAGTTCAGCAAAAATAAGTATGGTATTATATACAGTGACTTCCTTGGAGTGTATGTCTATCATTATAATCCCTAGATCAAAGGAAATGGACATTTTAGTCCCTTTTTTAGAATAATTCTAAATTGTTTTCCAAAATTGTGGATAAATTTACATATCCAGCAATAACATATTGTCATTCCATAACCACTCAAAGATCGATGATTTTTTTACCTTTCCTAATGATAATTTTCTGGGTATAAGGAAAAAAATTCAAGGTTATTTTGACTTGTGTTTCTTATATTATTTGGAAGGATATATTGGGAAATGCCAGCAACGTAGAAAGAAAAGAGATCTATAAATTTTAAAGAAAGGATATTAGTAGTTTTGTAAAGAATGAACAATTAATATAATACAGTGATGAACCACACTTGTGTGGTAGAAGTAAATGATTATTCATCAGAGATTAAAACTGAAAAACTTTTTTAAAAAGAGGATTAGTAAAGGAACTAATTGAGACACTAGCTTCAGCAAGAGAGCAGAAAAAATAAATCTAAAATAATAATTTGCATGTCTGTATAATATTAACAAAAGCTATACACAAATAATAAGAGAAATTTCATTCAAAATAGCTACCAACAAAGGGCAGAGCCAAGATGGTGGAATGCTAACAAAAACTCATCTGAATTCTGCCAACATTTCCCTCTAAACAACTTTAAAATAACTCTTCAAATCAAATTTCAGAGCTTCAGAGCCAAAAGGTCAGAGAGAAACATTTTCTCCAGCCTAAGACAATTTAGGAGATTGGCAAGAGAGGTCTGAGATGTCTGGGTGAGAGCCAACCAGAGACAGGCAGAAGTATGAGCAGTGAGTCTTGGAGGTGCCTGAGACAGGAGAAGCAGCACAAGAGCTCTTAACTTAGAAAAAGTAAGGATGTTGGACAACTGGTAAGAAAAAGATTACAGTGAACCCTTTCCTAGTCGTGGGTGCAGCTTGCACTGATTGGCAATTCTATTTCCTATAAACATTTCTAGGTCACAGTGATCAGTCACAAGGGAGTTTGCAGCTCCAGAGCCAAGAGGAGCACTAGAACTTGTAGTTGCAGAGAAGTAGGGACCCTTCCTGGGTAAATGACAGGAAGAGCACTGACCACACCTCACCCTGAATCACACTACCTTGGAAACACCAAAAACTTATAGACATCCCCCCACCCCGAAGTAGCTCTGAAAACAGAAGCATGGAAAAATCTGAAGCTTGAAACAGTGCTTCCCCACCCCCAGATAAGCAGAGCCCAACTTTAACATAAAGTTCAAGGTCAAGAAATAGGATGGAAAAATAAGCAAACAACAATGACAAAAAACTTGACCTCGAAATCTACTATGGTGGCAGGGAAGACAAAGTCATACTCGGGAAAAGACAACATTGTAAAAACAGCTACAAGGAAAGCCTCAAAGAAAAGTGCTAATTGAAAGAATTAAAGAAAGAGGTAAGAGTGGTAGAGGAAAAATTGGAAAAAGAAATGAGAAGAATGCAAGAAAATTATAAAAAAAGAATTAACAGCTTGGTAAAAGAGACACAAAAATACTGAAAAA
Source organism: Dromiciops gliroides (assembly GCF_019393635.1). Taxonomy (NCBI): domain Eukaryota; kingdom Metazoa; phylum Chordata; class Mammalia; order Microbiotheria; family Microbiotheriidae; genus Dromiciops; species Dromiciops gliroides. The sequence continues at coordinate 480,145,085 of NC_057861.1, forward strand.
GTACTCCATAAAAAGCAGAATTAGTCAAGTGGAAAAATAAATTAAAATAATTCTTTAAAAATTAGAACTGGGCAAGCGCAAGTTAATGACTCCATGAGGCATCAAAAGAACAATAAAAACAAAGTTAAAAGAAAGAATTAATAGAAGGAAATGTGAAATATCTCATGGGGGAGCAGGCATGGAAAACAGATTAACGAAAAATAATTTAAGTATTACTGGACTATATGAAAATCATGATTAAAATACCTACCAAATTTCATCTAGGAGTTAACAAGATATAAACAACATTTGTATAAATACATCTACAAAATATTCTTCAAAAAAAAATGGGAGATAAATTACTGAAGAGAGAAAGTTGCTGCTCATATTTCAGCCAAACAATAACAAATAAGTTACAATATTACCTAAATTGATTTACAAATTTAGTGCTATAGCAATCAAATCACCAAGAGGACATTTTATGCAACTAGACAAAGAAATAACCAAAAATTCACTTGGATGAATAAAGTCTAGAATCTCAAAAGAAATAATGAGAAAAGGTACAAATGAAGAAGACATGGCATTACCAGACTTCAAATTATATTACAAAACGGTAGTGATAAAAAAATTTGATACTCATTTAAAACAGAAAAGTAAGTCAGTAAAGCAGACTAAATAAGCAAGAAACAGAAACAATAAAAAACAGTAATCAAGTTTTTGACAAATCTAAGAACAAAAATTACTAGGGGCAAGAAACCCTTTTAAAAAACTAGAATTTCTGGAAAATGCACTAGGAATTCAGCAGAAATATATTTACATGGTAATCCTCTTATAATGTATATAATAAACCCTGATGGGCTCTGAATAAAAAAAAAATTACAGCGTAAAAAATTAGAAGAAAATCGGTTCAGGTACCTATCATTTGGGGGCGGGGGTGAGGCAATTGGGGTTAAGTGACTTGCCTAGGGTCACACAGCTAGTAAGTGTCAAGTGTCTGAGGCCAGATTTGAACTCAGGTCCTCCTGAATCCAGGGCTGGTGCTCTAGCCATTGTGCCACCTAGCTGCCCCAAAGAGAGAATTCTTAACTAAACAAAGTATAGAATTGAAGATAAAGGTAAAATTTGACCATTTTAACTAACTAAAATTAAAAGGCTTTTTTCAAAAATGAAATGGGTGAAGATAGTATTAAAAGAAAAACAGTAGAGTAGAAAAAAATTTTGCACTAAATATAGCTAATAAAATTATAGTGTCCAAAAATATAGAGAACTGCTTCAAGTACCTGTATATAAGACCAAGACATATTGCCCAACTTGTAAGTTGTCAAAGAATATGAAGAGTTTTTAGTCAGCCATTATGAATATAATGAAACATTATTACACAGTAAAAATGTAAATACCAATTTATAGAAACACTGGAAGATATGAATACATTGATACAAATCTAAGAGAACAGTACACACAATTACAGTAACAATGTAAATGACCATATAAATAAAGGAAATTGAAATTCAAACAATAGAACAATTAACAAAGATTCTTGAGAAGGATAATGAAACACATACCTACCCTTTTTTGCAGAGGCATGGAACTTAGCACAGAACATTGTAAACTTTATTAAATATTTTTTACCACATTGGAAATTTTCATTTTGTTTTCTTTGTCACAAGGAAAAGTTAAGTCTGGCAGAAGGGAAACCAAAATGACTTATATAAAGATTTTAAAAGCCTCAAAAAATATATTTTAAATAAATATTTAAGTTAAAATGATAGATTAAATAATTAGATAGATAGAATAAATGGCTAGGGGGCAGCTAGGTGGTGCAGTGGATAGAGCACCGGCCCTGGATTCAGGGGGACTTGAGTTCAAATCCGGCCTCAGACCCTTGACACTTACTAGCTGTGTGACCCTGGGCAAGTCACTTAACCCCAATTGCCTCACCAAAGGAAAAAAAAAATTTTTAAAAGAATAAATGGCTAGGATGAAACCTAGAAACCTTAGTTATTCCAGATACTTCAAGAATTATCTAAAGATTCAAGTTGCTAATACTGTCCTCAGATATGAGAGCTAATCTAACTCAGAGATGTTCTTTGGCTTTTCCTTGCTCATTCATGGGAAAACTCTAGGTGGCTCATGCTTTACCTGCTATTGGTCCAAGGGGTATCTGATACAAAATCTGTAACAAATTCACGTTGTCTGTATGTTTTTGTAGGTTGATGGATCATTTGTCCACTTCTTTTTGTTGGTTTTTGCCTGGGAGTTTTGAGGGTAGAGTGCCATTTCTGATATCTTCAGAAAATTAATGTCAGTCTTGTGATTTTCTCCAATATCTAAAAAGATATCAGCTTGTACCCAAACATTCCTTGTCTCTTGTGTTTCTTACATTTTAGAGCAGCTAAAATTTCTCCATGTTTTATGAAAAATGCTACTATTAAGAGTACAATTTAGTTCATAAGAAGGGAAACTAAACTATATAAGTACAATTCAAAAGTAGATAGTAGCAAGTACAGTAATCAGAATAGACACAAATCAAGGTAGAGAAAAATCACCTTAAGAAACACTTTTAAGCCATTTAGAGACAAACATTTTTGACAAGTTCCCTGGAAAGTAAAGATCCAGAGAGGAGGCAGCAATTTTTCTGCTACTTCTGTCCCTAAACCCCATAACCCACAGAAATCTCAACAATATCTTAATGATGACCACATATTCCAAGTCTGCATCAAAGCTATGCAGAGAAATGCATAATACCCAAAGGACACAAAATGGCAAATTCTGGGGCAGAACAACTCACCTCCCTCTGTTGCCTTCCCACCTGGCACTCTTTTCACTAGTTTCTGGACTGACAGGTAATTAATACTTGATTAATTACTGGAAAAAGCTGGATCACCTAAGCAAACAACACAATGAAAACAGAGAACTTGTGAATCATATCAAAGATTCAGGCAGTTTTGGGGTTTTTTTTTAAAGCATTTACCTCTCCAATAAATTCACATGTATTTAAAGGAATTTTTCATAAACACAATTATTTTTACATTTTCAGTTGAGATATTTAAGAACGTTATTACTGGAAAACTAAATATTTCATTTATATAGCATATATTATTAAACTATGTCACCAATATTTCTGGCTGTGATTTTATCTTGTGATTCACCCTTAATTAAAATCTCTTGACTTTTAATGATTTTTGGCTAGTCAATCAAAAGAAGATCCTTTCTAGCAACCTATATTTGAAAGAAATAAGAAAAATCTCCCAATAAAAGAGCCAATCCTAAATCTTTGCTCTAATTTTCAAATCAGAAAGGAAAAAAAGACCCATTCTAAACATTTTTCTAAAGCTTTGTAGTATACCTTTCTACTTGTTTTTAATATTTAATGCTTTATTTTCTCTTTTTCTTAGCCATTTCAGTTAGTAGAAAAATGCACCCAAGTTCCAAACTCGTTCCAACCAATCAGCAGACAGGAAACTGAATGTATTATTACTAAGGAGCCCAACTATTCTGAAAGGCACCCTGGTGAGTACTTTAGCATTATTCTCCATTTAGTGTTAAAGTCCAACCTCCCCTTATCTTACAAGGCAGGGACTGTGCTTTTCATTGTATTCCGTACTGGATAATGCTGACCATCAGCATTTTAGAAAGAAAGTGAACCCCTCTGAAACTAGTTCATATTGAAATGGGCATTTTAAATTACCACCATAAAAATAAGTAGTCATTCTGGAAAAATAAATGGAATACCCCATGGAGGTCAAAGACAGTCAGTCAGTCAATGAATATATATTCAGGCCCTACTGTGTGCCACACACTGTGCTAAATGCTAGGGATAAAAAGAGAGGTAAAAGACCCTGTTCTTGAAGCACTCCCAATCTGGTGAGGGAGACAACTTGCAAACAATTATGTACAAGAAAGCTATATATAGAAAAAAACTGGAAATAATCAACAGAGGGGAAGGCACTAGAATGAAAAAGGGTTAGGAAAGGCTTTCTGCAGGCCTGATTTTAATTGGGACTTGAAGAAAGCTAGGGAGGTCAGAAGGTAGAGCTGAGGAGAGACACCAGTGCAGGCATGGGAGACAGTCAGTGGAAATGTTCTTGGTCAGGAGATGGAGTTTTCTGTTTCAGGATCAGTGAGACCATTGTCAATGGATCTAAGAGTACATGGTAAGGGTAGAATGGGGCAAAAGTATAACATGTGGAAGACTCGAAAGGTAAGAGATGAGTGCTAGGCTATGAATAGTTTTGAACACCAGATGTTTTTATATTTTATCCTAATGGTGATAGGGAACCACTAGAATTTATTGAGTAGAAAAATGACATCATCTGATAGGAACTTTAGGAAGAACGTTTTGGCAGCTGAGTAGAGGATGGAATGGAGAGGGGGGAGATGTGTCAGGCAAAAAAATCAGCTGATTGTTACAATAGTCCTCTAGTGAAGTGATAAGAGCCTGCACCAGAGTGGTGGCAGTGTCAGAGGAGAAAAGGAGACATATACAAGAGATGTTACAAAGGTAAAATCAGCAGGTCTTGGAAACAGATTGGATGTAGGAGATGAGAGAAAAAGTGCAGAGTCAAGGATGATACCTAGGTTGCAAGCCTGAGTTTCTACTAGGGTGGTGGCGCCTTCAACAGTAAAAAGGAGGTTTAGAAAGGAGAAAGTAAGTGGAGAAAGATAAATTAATTTATTTTGGAGTATGTTGATTTTAAGATGTCTACAAGAATTCAGTTCAAGATGTCCAATAGGCATCTGGAGATGTAAAATTGAAGGCTAAAGCTGGAAAATTAGATCATCAATATAGATATAACTGAATAAGGTGTCATATAAATAAAAAATAGATAGCATTTATATAGCTCTTACTATGTGCCATGCACTATGCTAGGCACGTTACAATTCTTATGTCATTTGATCCTCATAACAACCATGGGAGGGGGGTGCTGTTATCCCCTTTTATCAATGAGGAAACTGAGACACACTTGTCCAGGGTCACATAGCTAGTAAATATCTGAGTCTGGATTTTATTATTATTATTATTATTTGGAGGGGGGGGCAATGAGGGTTAAGTGACTTGCCCAGGGTCACACAACTAGTAAGTATCAAGTGTCTGAGGCCAGATTTGAACTCAGGTCCTCCTGACTCCACGGCCAGTGCTCTAACCACTGTGCCACCTAGCTGCCCCAATTAAAAAGGTCTTTTTTTGTTGTTGTTTTTTGTGGGGCAATGAGGGTTAAGTGACTTACCCAGGGTCACACAGCTAGTAAGCATCAAGTGTCTGAGGCTGGATTTGAACTCAGGACCTCCTGAATCCAGGACCAGAGCTTTATCCACTGCTCCACCTAGCTGCCCCTGAGTCTGGATTTTAACACAGGTCTTACTGACCCCAGGCCTGGTACTCTATTCACTGCTCTACCCAGAAAACCAATAGTTATATAATATGAATATTATATCTTTGTATATGTGTGAGAGAGTTTTTTCAGTAGGTCAAATTCTAACTATAATTGGCAACAAAGTGGGTACCTATCAATTGTGGAATGGCTGAATAAACTGTGCTATATTAATATACTTGAATATTTTTTGCACAGAAAGAAATGATGAATATGAATAATGCATAGAAGAAAATGAAGATGGAGTAAACAGAAAAGTTTACATGATGATTCCAATAATGTGAAGGAAAACAACACTGAAAAACTTTATCACTATTATCAATAAAGTGACCAATAATAAATTCAGAGGGCTGATGGTGAAACATGGCTCCCACCTCTCAGCACATAGGTGAAGGTTGATGGTTTCAGAAGGAGTCTTTTTTTCATATGGGCAATGAATTGATTCATTTTGCTTGGCTGTACTTATCTATTTTAAGATTTCTATGGAAAGCAGGGAAACATTGGGAAGGAACGGTGTACTGCATCTAAAGTCAGAGGACCTAGGTTCAACTTTGACCTCTGACACTTGACACTTGTGATGACTTTGGGTAAGTCATCTAACCTCCTTGGACTTTTATTTCTTCATCTGTAAAATGAAAAGTTTGGACCATGCTACCTCTGAGGCCCCTTCCAGCTCTAGATCTATAAACCTAAGAGATGAGTTTCAATAAAACATCTTGAAAACAAATGAAAATAAACAAGTACAACCATTAATTAAAATGTGCTAAATATGCAATGAATGTCATTTATAATCTCTAGGTGGGCAGAAATACAGAAGTATTGGTCAACTTTTTAAGTGAATTTAATTTGCCAAATTGCCAATTGCCAGATAACTATAATCTACTATTAAGACCATAATATCTTACTTTACAATAGAAAATGGTGAGATGACTACTGAAAGTACTTACCCAACGATTTCATGAATCAATCTCATTATAATTTCAAAATATTGTATGTTCAGGCTAACTAAAAATGTTTAACTTAAACATTAGGAATTAAAATTGCTAGAGAAACTGGATTTAATGAAGTAAATTAACATGGGCAACTTTTTAAAAATTACATTATTATGTCAAGTGTTTTACGCAATTCACATATTCCAAAAAATCAACTACCTGTGAAAGGGATTAGAGAAGGGAAATGCAGAATTCAACTTCATTAAGTACAACATGCTCTTATTAAAGGTCTACTGTGTGCAATTCATTGTACAAAAAAAAAAAAACAAACCTTTGTCATTTAATACTAGAAGAGGGTAACCAATAATAACTTTCCAGAGATCCTAAAGAGATAAAAGAAGGCAGTTATGTTAATTCACCATATTAAAACCAAATTCCACTTAACAAGTTTGTCTACTTCTTTATTACCACATACTAAAGTCTTTCACATTGCTTTTCCATTCAGAAACGGATTATAAATGAGAGGAATTACTTTGAGATGTACTTCTAAAATCTAGAGTCAGAAGTCCTAGATTTGAATTCAGACTTTGTCATTTACTAACTGTAACCTTAATCAAATCATGGTCTCAATTTCTTGATTTATAACACAAAGACAAATAATTAGATGATTTTTAAGGCAATTGGGATTACATAACTTGCTCAGGGTCACACAGCTAGGAAGTTGTTGCTGGATTTGAACACAAGTCGTCCTGACTCTAGGACCAATGCTCTATCCACTGCACTACCTAGCTGCCCCAGAATTAGATGATCTTTAATGTTTTTCCTGGTTCTGAAATTGTGTGGTGCTATAAATTGGCAGCTGAGACAGAAGCTTTAAGGCACTCTCCCCATCCCTGATGCAATAATCTAAAGAGGTTCCATCTGGAAGGCACTATCAACATAGGTGCCTTCAAACTGATAACCAATCTATTGAGAAATTTTGACTTGTTTTAAGGTAGTAGCATCAGCACACTTCATGTCCCCCCTATCCTGGGACTAACTAGTTGCCTAGACCCCTTCCCTTACTTCCTTACTCTCCCACACTCTAGTTCCTATCTAGTTCAGCCATCCCCTTACATTTTACTTTATGGAATTTCTAATTCCTTAAGGTCTTCTTAACTTTAGATCCCTTCACTCACAGGGACTTGACCTTTCCTTTAAAGATATTTCATCCTGGGGCAGCTAGGTGGCGCAGTGGATAGAGCACTGGCCCTGGAGTCAGGAGTACCTGGGTTCAAATCCGGTCTCAGACACTTAACACTTACTAGCTGTGTGACCCTGGGCAAGTCACTTAACCCCAACTGCCTCACTAAAAAAAAAAAAAAAAAAGATATTTCATCCTTTGCTACCTTTTCTAATGCTGACTACTCCTCTCACACACCCAGGAAAAGTCATTATACTACTTGCTCACCCCTGCAATTTCAGGCCTACTCCCTGTACCATCATCTCACAGCAATCTCTATTCATTTGAAATCTGCACATCTGAAAAGCAACCTCTAGGTTATTCTCCTTTCTTAGTTAAGGAATATTATACTTCTCTGCTCAATCACAGTAAAATTCAAGTTTGTTGTGGGCAAGGACTACCATTTCTGTGTTTACATGGATGATACCATACACAGTCATTAGAAAGCTGATATTCTACAGGAAGATAAGAACACAAAATAAAATGTATAACATTTTAAGTGCACAAGAAAGTTAGGGACAATATGCTCTACTAAATATAGAAATTAAAAGACATGAATGGCACATAGATGAATAAGAGGTGAGTATGCTCCAAAAGGATACTTTTAAAAGGATTCAATGCAAGGTTTCTTTAAATGATGAAACTCCCCTAAGTATATTACAGATATAATTTACAAAAAAAATTTTCAACAAGATACATGATATAAAAGCCAGCTACACTTGTACCCAGTGACAAATTCTTTTATGCCCTAACCAGTTCTTACATTGTCAAAAACAAATGGCATATAAATGATCATATTATCATATAGCTCTAAAAGCCTAAAACTTTAGTTTTTAATATGGCACTGTTTACTTTTTCAAAGGGCTATGTCAATTCATAGAAGAGATAATTCCAAGCCTCTATGGCAACAAAGGAGTCCTTAGCATTCAACTGTTCAGTACACAAATAAAGAAAATCCTTATGCAATCATTAAGTGCTTTTTATATAAATATACTCATTTCCTAGTACTTGTGCAAATATATTTTGAAAGCAACCTTAAATGCTTTTGCCCAGCCCCCTTTAGCATTATTATTTGGACAGAAGCATTGTAACAATCAAAATTTCATTTAACCTTAATCATGTCCTACATTATTTGTCATTATTGTGATTCTTTCTCCCTTCCTCTTTTTTCCTATACTGCCCTTCTCTTCCTTACTTCCCAATACACATAGTTGTTTTGTTTCATTATTTTAAACATAGCAGTATTCTTGTAAAATCAGTAAGATGTATTTACTTTGATAGGTAGATGCTTTAGTAAATGCTTTCTATCATGAAAATGACCCTCCTCTAAATGACCTTCCTAAAGCCACCTCTGAAGCTTTATTATGACATGGGAGGTGACCCCAAAACTCTGACAGGTCCTACCAAGCTGAAAAAAGGGTTCAACCATGGATGTGACAAACAGCTATTATCTGTTTTCTGAGCACTAGTGTAATTAAACGTGGAAAGATTCTCACAAGAGCCAGTGATGATACTTTTGTGTGTATATCATATAAGACCTATGCAACTGACAAAAGCACAGAACAACTCAGTCTTATATGACTTTCTACTTGCAAATAATGATGACAAAATGGTGGGAAAATGGGAAGAAGATGCTAAGAATATGACAGTTCTTCAGACTTCTACAGATACTAATTTAACTGTTGGTACTCTATTAGATCCATGTTCCACAGTGATTAAGTTCAGACACTGAAGGATCTGAATTACACCCACATTTAAGTTATGGCTATAAATGAACCCAGAATATATGGCTGGTAAAGATAGTAAGATGGTCATGTACAAAGCATAACAGGACACTTCCAAGGGTGGAGCCAAGATGGTGGAGCAGAGAAAACACTCAGCTGAGATCTCCCAACATTCCCATAGAAGTAACTTTAAAATAACACCTCCAGGGGGCAGCTAGGTGGCGCAGTGGATAAAGCACCGGCCCTGGATTCAGGAGTACCTGAGTTCAAATCCGGCCTCAGACACTTGACACTTAACTAGCTGTGTGACCCTGGGCAAGTCATTTAACCCCCATTGCCCCGCAAAAAAAAAAAAAACAAACACCTCCAATTATATTTTGGAGTAGCAGAGCCAACAAAAGGTCAGAATGGGACATTCTTCAAGCCCAAGACAACTGGGGAGTTTGAAAAGAGAAATCTGTGACATGGAGTGGTAGCTGGCCAGGAGTCCACATGGATAAAACACCAGTGGTGGAACTAGGTGATCGTGACAGAAGCATCAGTAGCTTTGGGAACTCTCAAGGCAGACAGTAAGGTCATGTGGGAACTGGTCAGAAAAAGACTACAGAGAACCCTGATTCTAACACTGGATACAGGACCAGATGTTACTTAGCAAATACATTATCTATAGTCAGTGTTGGGCCCATTCAAGGGTAGAAAAGAGCACTTTCAGTTAAGAGGGATGGGAGCCCTGAGAAGCAATATCACTTTAGGTCACAAGGGATCAAGGGGCCTTCCTGGGTAAGGACCAGTGTTCAGACCAGGAGAGCAGTGACTATACCTCTCCACAGATCACACCAGTTTGGAAGCATTGAAAAATTCTAAACCCCCAAAACTAGCTCTGAAAATAGCAGTGTAAAAAATCCTGAAGCTTGAAACAATGCCCCAATCCCCTTACCAGGAAGAGAGCCAAAATTAATATAAAGTTCAATGTCAAGAAATAGGTTAGAAAAATGAGCAACCAACAACAAAGAACTTGACCATAGAAAGCTATATGTGATAGGAAAGATCAAGACATAAACACAGAAGAAGACAAGACAGGCAGAACAGCTATAAACAAAGCCTCAAAGGGAAAATAATAATCTGACATGAATCCAACAAAATTTCATGGAAAAGCTAAAGAATAATTTTCAGAATAAAAGTAGTAGAAGAAACATTAGGTAAAGAAATGAGACCAAATGAAGAAAATATGAAAAGACATTTGACAGCTTGTGCTTCAAGTACAAAAAAAACAACAACACAAAAAATAACATCTTAAAAAGCAGAATTTTCCAAATGGAAGAGATACAAAAACTCCCTGAAGAAAATAATTCCTTAAAAATTAGAATTGGGCAAATAGAAGCTAATGACTCCATGAAACATCAAGAAGCAATAAAACAATGTCAAAATAATGGAAAATAGAAGAAAAAGTAAAATATCTCATCAGAAAAACAACTGGCCTGAAAAACAAACTGAGAAGGGACAATTTAAGAATTACATGCACTACCTCAAAGTCATGATCAAACAAAGAGCCTAGACATCATATTTCAAGAAATTATCAAGGAAACTGCACCCAATTATCATAGAACCAGAAGGGTGAAATAGAAATTGAAAGAATTCACCAATCACTATCTGAAAGAGATCCCAAGATGAAAGCTCCAGTAATATTATAGCCAGATTCCAGAGCCTCCAGGTAAAGGATAAAGTATTACAAATAGCAATAAAGAAACATTTGAAATATTGTAAAGCCACAGTCAGGATTACACAAGATTTAGCATTACACATCAAAGGGATAGAAGGCTTAAATAAAACTAGAAGCTAATTTTATTTTTTAAAAATAGAAAAACCATTGGTTAATTTGATTTTAAAAAAGAAAGCCATATTACTAATATCAAAAGTACAAAGGGTAAATGCACCACCAATGAAGGTGAAATTATAGCAATTTCTAGGAGTTGTATTTATTTACAAATTATATTTACAAAATTATATATATACACACACAGAGAATTTACAAAAATATAAACTGCTCAGATTAACAAAAGAAGAAATAGAATATGTAAATAATCCTATTTTAGAAAGCCCTCAATGAGCTTCCAAAGAAAAAATTCCCAGGAACAGATGGATTTACAAGTGAATCCTACCAAACAGCTAAAGTACAATTAATTGGAATACTATTTAAACAATTTGAAAAAAATAGATGAGTCCAACAAATTCCTCTTATGATGCAAATATGAAGATGATACCTAAACCAGGAAGAGTTAAAACAGATAAAGAAAACTATAGACTAATTATATTCATGAATATTAATGCAAAATTTTAAAATAAGATACTAGCAAGAAGATTACAGCAATATATTACAAAGATCATATACTGTAACCACATGAGATTTATACCAGGAATGCAGGGCTAATTAAACATTAGGAAACCATCATCAGCATAATTGTCCATATCAATAGTGAAAACAAGAAAAATCATATGATTATCTCAGTAGATGCAGAAAAGGCCTTTGACAAAATACATCACCTATTCCTATTAAAAATACTGGAAAGCATTAGAATAAATGGAGCCTTTCTTAAAATGGTAAGTAGTATCTATCTAAAACTAAGAAGAAACTATCAATAATGGGGATAAACTTAGCAAGGATGTGCATTTTCACCACTATTATTCAGTATTGTACTATAAGTGCTACGTATAGCAATAAGACAAGAAAAAGTAATGGAAAAAATTAAAATAGACAACAAGGGAACAAACCTATCACCCTTTGCAGATGATATGATGGTATACTTAGAGCACTCTAGAGAACCAACTGAAAAAAATAAAACAAACACTAGCTGAAACAATTAAAAAACTTTAGCAAATTTACAGGCCATAAAATAAACCTACACAAATCAACAACATTTCTATGCACTACCACCAAAGTCCAGTAACAAGAGATAGAAAGAGAAATGCCATTTAAAATAACTTCCAACAATATAAAATATTTGGGAGTCTACATGCCAAGACAAACCCAGGGACTATATGAATACAATTATAAAACACTTTTCCACAAATAAAAACAGATCTAAACAGCTGGAGAAATTCCAGCTGGAGCATGGGCAGGCCAAGACAATATAATTTAAATGACAATTCTAAATTAATTTACTTGTTTAGTGCCACACCAATCAAACTACCAAAGAATTATGTTATAGAGCTAGAAAAAATACTATCAAAATTCATCAGGAAGAACAAAAGGTTAAGAATATTAAGGGAATCAATGAAAAAATGTGAAAGAAGCCTAGTAGTACCAAATTTCAAACTATATTACAAAGGGTTAATCATCAAGACCATTTTGTACTGGCTAAGAGATAGAGTGATGAATCAGTATAATAGATAACACACACAACACGCAGTAACAAATGACCATGGTAATGTAGTATTCGGTAAACCCATAAAGATCCAAGCTTTTAGGGTACAAACTCAATATTTGACAAAAATTCCTGGGAAAACTTGAAAGCAGTTTGGCAGATACTAGGCATAGGCCAGCATTTCAAACCATATACCAAAATGAAATGAATGATTTAGATGCAAAAGATGCTATCATAAATAAATTAGGGGAGCATGGGAAAATGTACCTCTCAGATCTATGGATAAGGGAATAATTTTTGTCCAAACAAGACTGAGATCATGGGAAAATAAAAATAGATAATTTTTATAACATGAAATTAGAAAGGGTTTGCACAAATAAAACTAATGCAGCCAAAATTAGAAAACAGGAAACTGGAGAAAATTTTTACAGCAAGGTTCCCTAACGAATGCCTCATTTCTTGAATATCGAGGGAACTGACCCGAAAAGTATAAAAATGAGAACCATTCCCCAGTTGATAAGTGGCCAAATGACACGCACAGGCAGTTTTCAAAAGAAGAAATCAAAACCATCAATAATCATGCGAAAAAATGCTCTAAATCACTACTGATTAGAGAAATACCAATTAAAACAACTCTGAGATATCACCTCACACCTATCAGGTTGGTTATAGAACTATATAAATGCCATCTAAGAACAGAGGGTCAACTCTACCCCATCATTCATTATCAAATGACATTTCTTCCCTTTCCACACTCTGCATCTAGCCAAACTTTCCTTTATGTCCCTCATAAATAAGTCATTTTTTCCATCTCTGATCCTTTTCTTCATCTATTTCATATGCCTACAATGCACTCCTTCCCCACAACTATCCCTCTTAATCACTTATTTCCTTCAAAATTCAGCTCAAGCACCAATTTTTATATCAGGGAGTTCTTAACCTGGAATTCCCATAAGGGATTTCAGAGGGTCTAGGAAAATAAATGAGAAATTAATTACTCTTTACTGTAACTAATGTCTAACTAAAATTTAATTTAATGTTTCTTTCCATTATGAATGTAGACAACAACATTAGTATTTACTAGTACTAATGACTTTGTCACCAAAAGAAATCACAAATACTTCCATATCACATTACAGATGCTACAGATATCTCAAGATATTGTTTACACTCATTAATATTTTGAAATAATTAGACGTGCCATTTGTTTTATTCATTTATTTCATTTTTCTAACCATTTAACAATAATTGACTTCCTTTATAACCAAATATATTTTATTTTATGCATTTAAAAAGGAAAAGGTCCACAGACCACTTACAAAGGGATCCATGACACACAACAAAGATTAAGAACCCTTGTTTTATGATAATTTGTTCCCCCCATTGAATGTCTTCCCTACCCTTTCTTTTTTTTTTTTTTTTTTGGTGAGGCAATTGGGGTTAAGTGACTTGCCCAGGGTCACACAGCTAGTAAGTGTTAAGTGTCTGAGGCCAGATTTGAACTCAGGTCCTCCTGACTCCAGGGCCAGTGCTCTATCCACTGTGTCACCTAGCTGCCCCCTCCCCTCCCCTTTCAAAAAGAAATCAGCTTACATTTGTTTTGTGTGTGTGTATATATATATATATGTATGTATATATATATGTATATGTATATATATATATATATAAACATATTTGCACACACACAAGATAGACACACACATATTATGTTCTCATCTTGACTTTGATGTCTGGGACTGTTTCGTTTCTGTTTCTGTATCCTCAGTTCTTAGTGCCTGACTCGTAGACTCTTAATAAATGCTTATTAATTGACTGGTTTATTGGCAAGCAATATGACTGCTACAACCCTAACTGTTAATGCAGGAACAGATTGCCAGATTTGGGCTACAAGTTCAAGACTTTATCAGTCACCCCACACTTAGCACAACTCTAATTCTACCATACTAGGTTGAACATAGAAACAGCAATAACTGAGGTAGAGCTTCATTTTCTCCTTTAATCTGCCCTTTCCTAAAATGTAAATAAACACCATTCAATTCAGCCACTTTTCATACCATCCTTTTATCCATAAGTCCACAAAAGCCTCCTATTCACAAACCCCTATTATAATATCCGGACAACACTAAAGTTTTAAAGCTGCTATAGTATTTAGTTCCCCTCCTTTTTGAACCCAATTTTCCTTTATTTTTTTCTAGTAATAACTATTCTTCATTATCACCTCATTTACTAAGACTTTTCTTCTTCCTCTTATCTAGTCACTCTGCCCTGATACTGGAGAAACAATAATCAATCTGTAGAATGTTGTCACATTCCCTGCAAGCAAGGATTGTAGGGCATCAGAACAATTCTCCCAACTTTCTTTAATAGACTAAGATATGTTATTTATATCTTTGGACCTAAGCCAGTTCTTAAAAGGTATGCTTCCATCAATCCAGCTCTCCATACAGTCCAGGACCTTAGACACAATTATAAGAAGGAGTTCTGCGAAGGACTGCATATACTTCTTTAAATGTAAATGGTTTGGGGCAGTTAGGTGAAGCAGTGGATAAAGCACCAGCCCTGGATTCAGGAGGACCTGAGTTCAAATCCAGCCTCAGACACTTGACACTTACTAGCTTTGTGACCCTGGGCAAGTCACTTAACCCTCATTGGCCTTCAAAGAAAGAAAGAAAGAAAGAGAGAGAGAAAGAAAGAAAGAAAGAAAGAAAGAGAGAAAGAAAGAAAGAAAGAAAGAAAGGAAGGAAGGAAGGAAGGAAGGAAGGAAGGAAGGAAGGAAGGAAGGAAGGAAGGAAGGAAGGAAGGAAGGAAGGAAGGAAGGAAGGAAGGAAGGAAGGAAGGAAGGAAGGAAGGAAGGAAGGAAGGAAGGAAGAAAGAAAGAAATGTAAATACATAGGTAGATTGATAGATGATATATATAGATATACGAACTAAACATTTTATAAAGCTTACGTTGCTTCTATCTTTACAAAGTAACTGATATTAATCTTGTAATTATTTAAGATAATTTTATATATAACAAATATTTTGTTTATTTTAAAATGTTCCCTTTCCACCAAAAAAATTCTATAGCTAGAAAAAACAATCATAAAATTCATTTGGAAGAACAAAATGTCAAGAATATCAAGAGAATTAACGGAAAAAAAAACCGTTAAGAAAGGTGACCCAGCAGTACCAGATATAAAACTATATTACGAAGTGCTAATCATCAAAATGATCTCATGCTGGGTACAAAATAGAGTGGTAGGTAGATCAGTGAAATATTGTTGCTGTTTGTCCTTCATTTTCAAAGAGGACCCTGAGAGATGTCATGACTTGGAATGAATTAGATTTAATTGAGGAAGAGCTCACTTTCTTCTCAAGAGCCATCTAGGTCCAGTGGCAAGATACATTATCAGGATGAATGGAGATGGCCCCAGATGTTTAAGGCAATTGGGGTTAAGTGACGTGCACAGGGTCATACAGCTAGTAAGTATCTGGGGTCACATTTAAACTCAGATGCTCCCAACTTCAGGGCCAGTGTTCTATCCACTATGCCATCTACCATGCACCATCAGTGCAATAGATTAGGTATACAAGACAGTAGTAAATTGCTGGGAAAACTCAAAAGCAATTTGGCAGAAACTAGGAATAGGCTAATGTTTCACACCATATGCCAAGATAGGGTCAAAATGGGTACATAATTTATACATAAAGAGTGGTACCATAAAGAAGTTAGGTGGAACATAGAAAATTCTACCTGTCAGATCTATGGATAAGTGAAGAATTTTTGACCAAACAAGAGATAGAGAGGATCACAGAAAGCTGTTAAAAAGACTTCATTATTTGCATATAGTCCTTCCCATTCCCATTAGACAGACAATAAGCTATTTGAGATCAAGGATTTTTTTTTCTGCCTTTGATTGAATCAGCTGTGCCCAGCATAGTGGCGGGCACAGAATACTTAATAAATACTTGCTTACTAGATTTGACTTATCAAAATCTTAACTGATCTCCATTTCCTGTATGTTTGCTATCCTCTGTCCAGGTGCATCCTTAAAATGCTTTCAAGATAACTTTGTTTAGTTGGGGTTTTAACCACGTTTCCTATAAATTTGTTTTTTCTCTCCACAGTTTCTTGTTGTTCTGTGAGGTCATACTGCTTGTAATTTTCTATCATTCTCCTCCAAATAATTTCACAAATTTATATTCAAAAATGGTATCCTTTAAGGCTACCCTATCTCCCTTCTTGGCAAGGAAATAAAAGGTTTGCTAGCTGAAATGGTTTTATATGTTCTTTTGTTCTCCCTGTTATGATACTTCAGTTAAATTTCCCTAGAAAATGATGATAGTTTATATCAATGTATATTCTTTCATCCATTTCTCAGTTTTCATTGTCAACATCTTATTTAAATAGACTGAGTTGGAGTTGCTTTAACTGAAGGCCAAATGATCATCTCATATTTATTCTGTCTCCTGGCTTGGTATCTATTTTTATCTTTGCTCTAATAAGTCCCAAATTAACAACTGGTCATGTTCCATTTGTCAAAATATAATCAATTCAGTGTGTGTATGTGTGTGTGGGGGGATGCTATTTGTTGCTTACAATGTCCAAAACAACTCTCTTCTTGAAAAAAGCATTTATGACAGCATGAGATTTCTGTGTAGTCTAGTGGTGTTTGGACTATTTCATTCCTTACTTCTTAACTATATTTTCCAAAGTATTTCTGCAATATTTGTGCTGAATTCATCAAGTATTAAAGTATGTTTTGGTTTAATTAGGCCAAGCTATGCCACTAAAAAGCTATATGACCAGAGGCCTATCAACCTCTCTGTCTTAATTTTCTCATCTGTAAAATGAGGCCATAGAATTAAATGATCACTAAAATGCCTTCCAGCTCTAAGATGATTTGATTCTATAAATGTCCTAAAAACAGCAATTTAAAGTTTATAAAGCATTGATAAGGCCAGTCTTAAGCAAAATATCAAGCAGGCCAAGTTTTCTTTGAACAAATCATGTTCCTTTCTCTTAATCCTATTTCCCTTTCAGTGTTCTTCCTTTTCTTATACCCTCCCAGTCCCCCAATGATCAGGGTCACTAAATGATCAGGCCTCAAATAACAAGCTGGTCACTGCCATGATTTCTCCCTACATGCTTTGACTCATTATTATTTTCCTATCTTCCAGCTCATCCCTTCAATTGCCCTCTGTCTTGCCAAATGCCTAAGGAGAGAATGCTAAACTGGGGGGAAAGAACCCATAGCTTGCCACAACTACTCTTACCTCCTATTCCCAAGAGATATCTGTTCATTTTAACGAATTCCCCCACATATGCTACCAATTTTGTTGTAAAATCAGGAATGACCCTAATGGTCGGAACATGGAATCAAATTGAAGAGTGAATCCATAATCCAAGAGATACTGTTAGACAGCCTTCGTAGTATCCTTCAGATTATTCCACACAGGCAGTTGGGGCAGCTAGGTGGCACAATAGATAGAACACTGGCCCTTAAATCAGGAGGACTTGAGTTCAAATCTGACCTCAGACACTTGTCACTTACTAGCTGTGTGACCCTGGGCAAGTCACTTTGCCCCAATTGCCTCATACATCTGAGGCTATCTCCAGTCATCCTAATGTATAGCTTGTCACTGGAACCAGATGGTTCTTGAGGAGAGAGTGAGGCTGGTAACTTTGCACAGCCCTCCCTCACTTAAATCTAATTCACTGCAAGTCATGACATCATCTCCTGATGTCATGGTCCAATGAAGGACAAACAATAACACAGGCATTTACCATATCTATCACTGAATTATACAGCCAGTAAACAATATAAGATATGTAGAAATCTTGTTAAATATCTATTATTCACGTAAAAGCTACTAGTGGAACTACATGGTGAAATGACATGTGATGGATATGTATGATCCATGAAACCATGTCCTTCTCCCCACCAAAAAAAAAAATCCCATAACATCACAGGAAAATTCAAGTAGAACCCCAATGGCCTACAGTGCATGTATATTTCCTATGACCACACATGATGTTAAGAAGAGAGTCATGAAGTCTATGCTCTGAGCAGAAGAGTATGTCATAGAAATGTAAGTGACCATTTAACATCCTCAGCTGAGAGTTATTAACCACTTGAATAGAGAAATATAGTTTCTCTCAGTAAGAGAGTTATTATGCCTTTCACACAATCCATAACTTAAAGACACCATTGGCACGATAAAGTTATTAAAGTCTCTCCTTAAAAGGAGAGACTATAATAATTCACTGCTACCTTCATCAGAGCTAGTGAGTTCCAGAGTATATCACCCCTTTCTGAGTAAATTATACAGGCAATTCCTATTGGAAAAGTATTTTAATATGGTGTTATACTATATTAACAAACAATTTAAAGCTGGTTGAATATGATTGTGTTTTAAAAGAGGAAAGGAAGGGAATAAGCATTTATTAGGAATCTACTGCATGACAGGCACTGTGCTAAGTCCTCTACAAATGTGCTGTCAGTTGACCCTCCCAACAACCCTGGTAGGTAGGTGGTATTTTCCCTCATTATGCAGTTGAAGAAATTGAGGCAACACTTAACACTAGCTGTGTGACCTTGGGCAAGTCACTTGACCCCAATTGCCTCACTAAAAAAAAAAAAAGAAATTGAGGCAGAGGTTAATTCACTTGCCTAGTGTAACACAGCTAATAAGTATATGAAATTGGATTTGAACTTCAACTCCAGGCCCAACTCTCTAGCTGCCTAAAAGAAAATTACTGATTATACTGATCAATTCCTTATCTTAAGCACATAACCAAGATGCAGTATGTGGGCTTAAATTCCTCAACACCATATTCCAAAATTGTCAATTAAGGAAATTTAACTGAAAAAAGAACTTCTTATAATTTACTTTTCTTGGAAAATGTCTTAGAAAATATGACAAAATATATTTTTAAAATACAAAGACTAGAGTGACTTTTGAATTAGCCATATGTCAAATAAAATTAAAAGACAACAACTGAGGACTGTCTAAATTGTATAGAACAACTAGTAAACCAAATGTACTTACCAGATCAAAGCTTCTTAAACTCCGGGTCATAACCCCATAAGGAGTCACATAACTGAATGTGGAGGTTGTGTAAAAGTTTTTTCAGGCAAAAAGGGACAGTGAGTGGAAAACATTTAAGTACTACATTAAGAAGACCTTGGAATAAGGTTAAACTTAAGAAGTAGAGATACCATTAACTGAACAAATAAAATATTATACATTAGTTATTCTTACATGTTTTATTAGGACAATATATTACATTGAATTTTTAATTCCTTTGCAAAATCAGAAGGAAGGAAAAAATAACAACCTAAGACCAAAGAATCCTTAGAAAATACACTCTCGGATTTTCTTACTGGGTTATATAGTAAAGCTTTCTTCCACTAGTATAGCTAAACAAATTGTCTCAGAAGCTGATTTGGATAAGATTCAAATGGAGTCCTTTTTGAGCAGGCATGTACTCCACTCTGAAACAGTCACAAAATGTCTATTAGAGTCATTGGGTAAGGAGTCACCCAGGTCGTGGTACTTTAAATAATGTTAGTGACTCAAGGATTTGGATTTGCTTTAGTATGATTTGATTGTCTGTACCACATACTTGCCTTCAAGGGGAAAATTTCCCCTATTTCATCCCAATAACCAAATCAGCCTTTTAATGCTTTTGATGACTACTTAGTGAAAACATCATCATCGTAGTCATAATCATAATTTTTTAAAAACCTGCCCAGGGGGTGGGGGTAGGGAGTAGCTGTTTGGGTTTCCATATATTCTACCACAGAAAATGGGAAAAAAGTCCCTAAAATATTATGATCTTTCAGAATAATGAATAAAATGTTTATGGTAAGAATTTTTGTTTTACTAGCTAGCCTTAACTCTCCCAAAATAATTTTTAAAAAACATGCTATGGTATTCATGTAAAAGAGTAAAATAATATACTTTATGGTTAATATGAGATAAATTTCAGTAAGAAAAGTACCATAGAAACTATCAAGTATTATATAAATCTGAGCTCTTATAGTGTAACATTAGCTAGCCCTTCTGGAGAGCAAGACTGGAGGGCCCCTTCTAATGACATATGTGCCCCAGTAATTTCTGGTGGACCCCTTGAGAAAAAGGCATGTGAAATCAGAAGTTTCTAGTTAGTCCCCATGTGGTATGTTCCTCACACCCCAACCCCCTGCACTTCTGATGGGAGGCTACATTGAATGAGGACTGGTTAGTGAGCAGAAAGTACTTCCCAATCACTGGACTTCTGTTACAACTGTTCTTGTTGTCTTCTGAAGACTTATGGTCAACCATCCTAGATTCAAATTTCGAGCATTTGCTAGCTGGTTAACCATGAGCAAGTCACTTAGCCACTTGGAGACTATTTCCTTATTCATAAAATTAAGATAATAATATTTTATGTAACCTCCCCTAGAGGAGGTAAAAATGGCCCACACCAGAGGGAATGAAAGCTAAAAGAACAATTGGTAAAATATAATTTTGTGTGTGTGTGTGTGTGTGTGTGTGTGTGTGTGTGTGTGTGATATCACAGGTGCTCATTCAGGTGGCTGGAGCAATAAGAGAAAACAAAACAAAGCAAAACAAAATAACACCTTGTCTTTTGCCCCTTTAGCTTAGATCTCTCCAGTGTCCTAGAAAGAGGCTTGGGTTTGAGGAGGGGAACTACAAATGTCACCACCACTGCTATTTCATGGGTCCAAGGGAAAGTGCTACCACCTCCCTCCTCTCTATGTGTTCTTCTCTCATCTTTTCTAGATTCTCTTCTTAGTCCCATTCCAATCCCAAATCACATGATATTTCCTTGACACGGGATTTTATTAAAAAAAAAAACAAACCTCCAAATCACAGACATTTATGCAGGTTCGGGCCATGCTTACACCCTGAGTTACATGTGTTATCACTATCTAACAGGGTTGGTGTGGAGATGGTGCTTTGTAAATTTTACAATGCCATGGAAATTATTATTGTTGTTGTTATTATTGTTGTTGTTGTTCTGTGTTCATGCTTGAAAAAACTTGCATACCCTTGATTTAGTGGTTGGTTCATTTGGTATTGACTGGCTAAAAACTAGATGACTGAATGGAAACTGGGCACTGAGTTTTATCTGTTGTTTTAGAAATCATAAACAAAGAAGATGTTGTCCTACATTCTTAAAAAGACTCAGGTCAGAGAGGAATAAAACCAATATTTAGAAATTATAAAGTTGGCACCCCTTCTGGCTCTGTGAGGTTGGGCTGAAGAGAAGATATATGTGTGTGTGTGTGTGTGTGTGTGTGTGTGTGTGTGTGTGTGTGTGGTTATATGATTATATATACAGTGAAGGGAAAAATTTAAGTTCATATGAATTCAAGATATTAAACTTATTCTAGGTGCATTTACATATTTTCATATCCTATGTAAATTAGAACATTATTCCAATAAATCTTCTATTTTATATCAGAATCATGATATAAATAAAGAAAAAGAATAAAAGACTTCTGATTGTGAAATCTGAAAAACTGACACTGATTAAGCCAAGTTTTCTTTGGCTAAAACTATATTCTGGGGAAAAAAATTGTCCTATTCCCCTCCCTGCTTCCACTTAACTCAGCCTCTTTTTTGAAAACAAGTTGTAAGGATGAGGAAGTGAAGGGGAGGTATTGATTAAAGTCACCCTTGATCAATCTGATAACTACCCCAATCAAACTGATGAAACTACAGAGAATGGACCTTTGTCTGAATGACATCAGCCATATCAGTAGACATGTGCCTTGGCATCAGAGGACTCAAAGAACTCTCCTGATTGGTTTCCAATGATTAGGGCTATCTCCAAGCTTATTGAGGACTGAGAGTAAAGGTGAATGGACCCTTTTCTGAAGAGCTGAATCTCTTCTACGGTATAGAAAAGCTTGGTCTCTTTGTTGGCTTCTTTGGATTTCCAGATTAGAATGCAACAAGAGGAATCTCCATCTTTCCCAGCCCAAGAGCAGAAAATGGTGATTTGACTAGCAGAATAAGCAGACAGTCAGCTAAATGGTTTGAGGCTCCTGTACCTCAAGTTTGGGGCCATCTTCTGCAGTCTGTTTTCCTTTTCTAGGCACACATAAAAGTCTAGAATCATTGAAAGTGGATTTTTCTCAGCTGTAAGGATTATTTCCTGGATAATCACAAGTTTGAGAGCTTCCAAGTTAAAAAATTTTAGCACCAGCTTCCTAGATGGAGCTTTCCTTAATAGAATGGTTCTTGAAAAAGGAAGAATGCTAACATAACTCCTGTGCTTGGCAAAATTTGAACGCATGGGGTAGGGGAAGGGAAGGCAATCTGGACTTTACCAAACCTTTAATTTTCTTCAGGCAAGGCAATCCCAAGGTGAATGTGGAGTGATTGTTCAGGAACCTAGAATTTCTTTACTTTTCAAAAGGAGTTAAATAGTACTTTGTATTTCCATATTTGTTCATGAGTTCCTCTGGGTCTTAAGCATCTCTGTGGCAGATGAAATTTTAAAAAGTCTTATATCTGTAAAGAATTAATTGTTATTTAAGGTTTTCATGCCTCCATGTGCACTGGCCTGGGGCTCCGCAAACCGCACAGTGCTCCACCCACTGGTTGTAGCTGTTGGCAGGGCTCTAGCACCTCACGTCATCACCACTCACCTACATGGGCCTGGTAAAATTATAATGATTGGAAGCTTAGTGAGAGCAGTCATGTGACTGTCAGAGCGGCCATCCCATTGGCTGGGGCTGTGTGGGGTGTTTCTGGGTTTGGGGGAGGAGAATTGGGCATTCTAGGTGGAAGCTGGAAAGTGACAGGTGTTCTGCTGCGTATTTTCAGCTGATTCCTGGGTGGTGGTATTTTTTCAGGTATTATAATTTCCCTTTCCCCATTTTATTTCCTTTCCCTTGATCCTACTGATCCTGTTTGTGTGTGTTTTTTTAAGTTTGTTCTTGTTAAAATAAATCTTGTTCTGTTTTGAGGGAGGCTACCAGTCTCCTTCCTTGCTCCAATATTTCGGTGAGCAGCTTAGCTAGCACTCCCCAATTAAAAATCGGTCCCCAAATATCCAATACTCATATTGCAAATTAAGTACCTGTATATGAGACCCTATGATTTATATCTTGATAAACCAAGACATGAGCCATATTAAAGCCCCTCCACAGTTGAAGAAAAATGTGCTTTTCACCATGCTTTTAGGATTTCTAGAAACTGTATACTTCTGGCTACACACACACACACACACACACACACACACACACACAAACTTTTGCCAGGGATAAGAAATAAATCTTTGACCCATCCTTGTTCATTTTCCCTGTTCTTTGGTGAATATTACCTGTGAACAGCTTCTTAACTGTTTCTCGAATGCCTTCAGTGTAGGCTCAATCTAGTCTCTATGCTTATCCACAGAAGCCATATGTTTCTTACCTCTCCCACCCCATCCATTTTTTCAGAATGGTACTTAAAATGTTCTTCTTCTGGTTAACACATTATTATAGTTAATTTATTGCTAAAAGAGATATCTTGAAAATCCACTAATTGTAAGAAATCATTTTATTAAGATTAATACAGAATGAAAAACTATTTTCTTTCCCTTTCCTGCCAATGTCTCATTTGTCAGAGCTACTACATTAAATTTAAGGTATAAAGTTGCTGGTGCCAAACCAGAAATAGAAATATGGAAAAATGAGCTCATTAAAAACTCAAATACAAGCAACATGATGGTGATTATTACCAAAGGAAAAGTTAAGTGTTAAAAAGTATTTTCCTTATAAGTGTGGTGAGGGTGAATTAGCTTATTAG
Organism: Dromiciops gliroides; assembly: GCF_019393635.1. Classification (NCBI taxonomy): domain Eukaryota; kingdom Metazoa; phylum Chordata; class Mammalia; order Microbiotheria; family Microbiotheriidae; genus Dromiciops; species Dromiciops gliroides. Next base: position 480,169,472 of record NC_057861.1, read on the forward strand.
AACCATCCCAAGAAGCATGTTCCCAAAGCTCTCTTGGAAACTTCTGGGGATTCCTAAAATATGGTGACTTATTCCTTGGCTTTCTAGTGATGACAACCTTTCCGGATGTTTCAGGCCATCAGGTGGCCCAGTCTGAAAAGACTTGGCATTTTAAAATGATATGTAAAAGCTTGAGCAGTCCTTAGGTCATTCCCCTACCCCAAGACAGAAGGCAGAGTTCTGTGTCTATTTAAAGAAGAAAGAATTTCCAACAGGATTCTTTTGACTTTCTGGGTGCTACTATGTAATTCCAGGAAGGTACGGGAAAGGTAAATCTTCCACTCTAGTATTATGGTGATCTTGCTCATATTATCCAAATGGGTAATACCACCTTAACTGGCAAACTTGCAAATGGAATCCTGGCTACCTTTTGTGTTTGTTTGCTTTTTCCTGATCTTAGATAAACAAGTACCCTGAGATAGTTACTTTTAGGTTTGGAGGCAAACTTGTGAATTTGAGATTTGGGGTTATGGGTTCCTTTGGGTTAGAGCTGGCTGGCAGCAGGGGAAGGCTGTATGTTAGAGAGGTCAGTCACTGTCAAGAGGACTGATTCAGTCCGAGCCATTTTAATAGCAGCAAGTTACAGGAGTTGTTGGACAGTGCTAAACTGGGGTGAGATATGCAAAGCATAATTAGCAGTGTCACAAGTATCAGTCCCTCAGCAGTTTCTGCAAGTAGTTATAAGCTTAATTACTGAACCTGGTTTTAAGTTAATCTTCATCAAATGTGTATTTATGATTCTTTTATGTTTAACATTTCTCGTGTGCATAGTATGAAATTACCTGTTGTGTATCTGATTTATATGGTACACCAACTATCTCTTTCATTATTATTATCATTCCCTTCTTTTTTGGAGAAATCTCAAATGTAAGCTATAAATAAAACCATCCCAGAACCCGGGGGGGTGGGGACTTTAATAAGAGCCAAAGAATGTGAGGACAAGAAGCCTAACCCTACTAATTAGAGGCAGGCTCCCTCAGGACTGAATGTAATCCAAACTGCTTACCTCGGTATAGTACTGAGAGCGAGTTCAGTAACTCAGCCCCTGTGTATATATCAACAACGGATCCTCCCAGCTGGAGAATGAGACTTTTAAAATTTTTTGAGAGGAAAAGAAGAATCAAAAGAATTAAAGTCAAAACACTACAGCACATCACACTGGCAAGGTAAAATGAGAAATTAACCATTTCTGCCTTGTCTTCTACCTATAGCAAAAACATTAATTATCTAGGATTTATTTAAGAAGTACCACAGTGCCATTTATTATTCTTAAGATATTATAGATGAATAGATTTATGTTCATATTTTTACATTTGTGTTTATAGATGATTTTCACCCAAAACATCTTCATCAAATAAGGGGGGGTTTGTTGGGTTTTGGTTATGGTTTCTCTCCTGCATGTCCATTACATACAGTTTTTAGTGCATTTTGCAGTAATAATAACAACAATAATGACAACAAAAAATTAGCATTTATGTAGAGCTTTAAGGTTTGCAAGGTGCTTTATGAGGTTCATTATAGGATTTTTAAAATCTCTTTATTCTACAGGTGATACTAACAAAGGATAAGACTATGATTTCACATAATTTTTAGTTTATTTCATCCTAAATCTTTAATTATGTCCTGAAATGAAGTTCATGACAGAGAGCTTTGCTTTATTGTGCTTCAGATGTAGATAAGATGAAAGAAACCCTTAAGCCCATTCTATAAAGAATACCTTTGGTGCAAATATTAGATAAATTTGAAGAGCCTTTTAGATCTTAGAAGACAATATAGCACTGTTCTGAAAGAATTTGGCTCTAATATCTAGCTCCTCAGAATATAAACATGACAGAATATAAAGAACTATGGAGAGGCAACATAGTGCAATGGATAGAAAGCTAGATTTAGAAGGCATGGGCTTGGATCTTGCCTCACTAGCTATGTGACCCTGTGTCAGTTATTTAAACTTTCAACCTCAGTTAAATCTATAAAACGAGAGAATTGGACTTCTAAGGTTCCTTCCTATGATATTATAAAATATAGCTTTCATCAGCCTAAAAAGTATTCTTGACTTTAAACTACTTCTAGGTTGATGCTATAAAGCAATGGTTATAATTACTTTTTCTTTCAAGTAATTGTATGAGTGAAAATTTAAAGAAAAACAAACACATTATTCCATCTTTACTTCCCCATCAAGTATAATTATCTCATCTGTATTTAGCTCATAGAATGCTAAACAATTTTATAAATATAGACTATATTTGGATCCTATGTGATACAAAAAAAGAATGCTAGATTAGCAACCAGGATATCTGGGTTCTAATTCTACCTCCATCCTTACCCAGCCATAGGACTTTAGGCAAAACAATATTCTCTTTTCTCAGTTTTTTAAACTGTAAAATTGGAGAGGGGGAAGGGGAAGATGGAGAGTAGACTAAATATTAGCTCTAATATCACATGATTCTAAAAAGCCCTAACATCAATGTTTTCTTTTCAAAGTGAAATTTCAAGGAAGTATTACTCAGATCGATCTTTATTAGTTCTTTAGTTCACTAAACTTTCCTTTTCCAAAAGTATGTCATTCATATTACCAAACACAGAGAAACGTGGAAATACAGTAACAATAATCTTAGTTTTTAGGAGCCAAAAAAGTGAAAATAAAGGAATATGAAAAGCTTTAAAGATTACCCAGATTGACCTACTAGATAAGTTTAAATTACTTTTCAGTTCGTAGAAATATGCTGTTTGTTATACAGTTGATAATGGCTTAACCTCTACTTACATTTATGTTTATTTACTCTCACATATTTCCACAAAGTTATAAAATCATATCGTGTTAGAGCTGGATGAGAAGTTATAGATCATTTATTACAGCCCCCTCATTTTAAAGATGAGGAAATGGATATCTTTGCAAGTTAAGGGATAGAGCTAGTTATCACAGAGCTGCAGAATCTAGGTCACAAGTTTCTTTCCAAGGTAATTCTTTGTCTCTCATCCCTCCATTACTAGCACATAGGGTTACAGGATCACAGGTTTTAGAGTCAGAAGAGACCTCAGACATCATATATCATTAAATCAAGAGTATAAAAAAGACAGCCTTATGTAAATTCACTCAAAGCTTCCTTCTAAACCTCCACAGGCAACATGAACTATATATATGCTACAGAACCAGAGTAGAAAATGTGACCATGGATAAAATGACAAGAACAACTAGGTAGAATGCAGATCTCCACCAAACTAAGTTTTATTCATTTGACTATTTGACAATTCTGTTGTCTTCATGAACCTCATAAGAATGAGGATGGCAGCAACTCATTTCACAGGGCTCTCTTAACAGTGCAGAACAAGCAAGATCATTAAAGGATTGTAATTTTTCTGGGATAAAAAGTCACAAAGCAGTCCTCATAAATAAATAAATCTACCATCTGTAATCCTTCAGCTCTTTTACCCCCAATAGTTGAAATGAGTAGTGCCTAATTCATGTCGGAATATTCCATACTGAGGTTTTCAAATGCTTATTTTAATGATAATTAACTTAGTAAAATTTCCAATAAGACAATGCCCTTACAGAAAACCAGATTTCTTCTTTTTTTTCTTGTCAGCCAAACTGTCCATTGTCTATCAAACTCTTTATTGGATGCTATAGACCTTATTGTCTACTTTCAACATGTTTTCAATCTAATTAGAGAAAAATGGAGGGGCAGCTAGGTGGTACAGTGGATAGGGCACTGGCCCTGGATTCAGGAGGACTTGAGTTCAAATCCAGCCTCAGACACTTGACACTTACTAGCTGTGTGACCCCAGGCAAATCACTTAACCATCACTACCCGCCGCATACACACACACAAAAGAAAAGAAGAAAAAAAGAAAAATGGAGGCACCAAAAATTCATAAATTTGTATGTATACAATTAGCCATACAAGAACAAAGAAAATGCAAGGAGATACATTTTAAAAGAAGATAGTAAATGAAAGAGACATTATCCCAGTAAAAAACAAAACAAAACAAACAAAAACACTTCTTATGTTGCGAAGTGAAATCACAATTCTTGGTTCCATAAAGCTTTCTCTTTTTAATTCTTTTCATCCAATAAAGCCCTTACTATATCTACTGTCTTTCTACTCAGAGACTTCAAAATGCTGTAAAATTTTAAGTGGCATATTCATGGTGATAGCTTTCTGACTGCTAATAGTGCTCCAAAAGTAATTACTTGAGATACTTCAAATGTAGTGAACAATTTGATGGATGACCTGTCTATCTTTATGCACATTCAGAAAATAAAAAGAAGCCAGAACGCCCCCATGTTTATCTCTGACATAACAAAAATAATTTCCCCTTTTCTTAATCTTCCATTATGGAAAATTAGATGTCAGTGATAACGGTGGTGATCGTCAAATACAGTTTGACCTTAATTCCCCTTTTACCTAATAATAGCTAACATTTATATATCACTTAATATGTTCCAGACACTATGCTAAGAACTTTAAAATTATTATCTCATTTAATCCTCACAACTGAGAGGTAAAGGCTATTATCCTCATTTTACAGATGAGGAAACTGAGGCAAACAGAGGCTAAGTGACCTGCCCAGGGTCAGGCAGCTAGTAAGTATCTGGGGCCAAGTTTGAATTCAGGAGTTCCTGACACCTGGCCCAGTGTGCAAACTAACTACCTTTTCCTTAACGATAAGACATACATAGTAAGATAGGTAGTCTCCCCAAAGTCCTAGAGAATAAAAGACACATACTATCCCTTATGACTCATGTAGCTTAACAATGGGAAGTATGAGGTAAAGATTGGTTTTCTTAATACTTTTTATTTGTCTGATACTTTCTAAGAAGATAGCATCCTATCTAGCCATTTAAAATTTCCTCCAGTATTTTCAGATTTTTCCCTTACCCTCCAAGCCAATGCAACTAGGATAATTAGTTCAGTTTTTCAGGAAACTCTACTTCAGGTCATGTCATTTTCTTTTATCTTTTTAAATTTTATAATAGACTACAGACACAAATTCATGAATAGATTCATTTTTCATATGTAGAGAAAGTAAATATCATTAACCAAAGACTTATTCCCCATTATAAAAATAGTCATTCCTCAATTGATATGGTCAGAGGATATAAACAGATATTTCTCAAGGGAAAAATTACAAATTTTCAGAATTCATAAGAAAAATACTGACATTCCTAATAATTACATAATAATGTACACTAATAATAATGAACATTAAAACAAGATTGAGGTTCTACCTCACATACATAAGATTTGCAGAGAATGAAAATAGAAATAACAATTTCATTGAAGATCTTCAAGTAAAAGCAAACTAATGCACTATTCCAGCCAGTTTGGAAAGGAATTTGGAACTATACCCATAATGTCATCAAATTCTGCATAGATAGCCTCTGACACATAGCAGTACCACTACTATGTCTAAACTCCAAATGGATGAAAAAAAGAGGAAAAAGACACACTTGTTTAACAATATTCATAGCAGCTCTTTCTGCAGTAGTAAATAACTAGAAATAAAATGAGTTTCCATCAATTAAGGAATGGTTGAGCAAATTATGGCATATGGAGATCATGGGATGTTATTACACCATAAGAAATGACTAATGAAGTTTCATAGAAGCCTGGGAAGATTTGTATGAATTGATGCAGAATTAAATTAGTAGAAGAATGATTTATACAAAACAATAGCACTGTAAGAAAAAAATCAACTTAGAAAGACTTAAGGACTCTGACCAATTACTAACCATAACTCCAGGGGACCAGTTATGAAGCATCTACCCATATAATGAAAGAGAAGTAATGGACTCATGACAAATCCGGCATATATTTTTGGATATGGTTAAAGTGTAGATTCAGGAGTGGGAACAAGGTATAATTTCACACACACACACACACACACACACACACACACACACACCCCACAAAAGAAAGAGAGCAATTGAAAAATTTTCAAAATGCATAAAAGAGAGCAGAAGGAAGTTCAGAAGGAAAAACAGACAAGGAATTTTGCATATATATATATATATATATATATATATATATATATATATATGAAATTATACAGAATAGTTTCATGGTTTTATAAATAATCCTATTTTTCTATTCTCCTTTGTTTGTGGAAGTATCTTTTGGGGGGTGTTTGCTAAGTTCAGAATAAACAAATAAAAACAAAGGCTTATACTTAATGTAACCATGAACTTATTTAAGAACTTGTTTTCTATAAAGTTTTAACTTCAGTTTATTACACAATAGTAGTAGTGAGAAATGGAAAAAAAGACCTATTAGGTGACCAAGTATATATTCTCTTTGGTCAAGTATAGATGACAGCTGAAAATTATTTTTTAAAATTGTTGCAGGCACAGTGGATAGAGCACCGGCCCTGGAGTCAGGAGTACCTGAGTTCAAATCCGGCCTCAGACACTTAACACTTACTAGCTGTGTGACCCTGGGCAAGTCACTTAACCCCAATTGCCTCACTAAAAAAAAAAAAAAATTGTTGCAGGAACTGATTTCTGTAGATATAATCCAAAATGGCCACCTGGAGTTTATAGTTCCCAAAGGACCTAAAGACAATTCTGTTCTTTTTGTTTTCCCTACACAGCTGCAGTCCTACAGATAATTACATTATATGAGAGAAGTTAATACATGCATACATTAAATATTTGAGTTTAAAAACAAACATGTTTCAATACATATGCTTCATACGTCTACTTCTAGGTCAGGGGAAAAATCAGATAAAGTATTTTACATGGTTCTTAAATATTTTTGAAGACTCAATTTCATTATAATATTATTACATAATAGTAAAGTAAGTAGCTCAATGTTGACTGAAAAGTGACCTATAATTTTTCACACTCTACTGAAATATTCTATGGATCACTTAGAGTCCAAATGGGCCACCCATAGGGAAATCTATAGAAGGACAAGTTTTAAGAATTTTTTCTTCTAGACCCTAGCTTCTTAAACTGTAGGTTATGACACCATAGGGGGTCATGTAACTGAATGTGGGGCTTATGAAAAATTTGGCAACAGTAAAAGGTCATATATGCCTATTTTACATACCAATATACCTAGGGTAACATAAAAATTTCTTGGGCAAAAAAGGGTCACAAGCGAGAAGAGTTTAAGAAGCTCTGTTCTAGACAGACTAATATCTATTTTTTAATTATTATTATTACAAGCATTCATTTAAAATCCACTATTGAACACACCATGTTCAGTGCAAAGAATGTCTGGGCACTGAGACTTTTTTTTTTTAAGGAGGTAATGGGGACCACTAGGTGGCACAGTGGATAAAGCAATGGACCTAGATTCAGGAGGACCTGAGTTCAAATCCAGTCTCAGACACTTGACACTTACTAGCTATGTGACCTTGGTCAAATCACTTAACCCTCACTGCCCCGCAAAAAAAAAAAAAAAAAAAAAGAGGGAACCTACTTATAAATAAAGGGTGTCCCAAAAATCTTAAGCCAAGCTTTAATAGCTTAAATCTTCACTGACTTGTGGGACACACTGTTTTTTATTTGGGAATAAGAAATTTATGGAAGGAAGAAAGGAAGGGAGGGAGGAAAGAAGGAAGGAAGGAGGTAAATTCAAAATAGAATTATAGGCCACAGTAACTCAGCTAAAGACATTTGGGCTGCAGGTCATGGTCCTTTTTTCCATTTTTTCTCCTCTTAAAAAGTAATTTCTGGGGCAGCTAGGTGGCATAGTGGATAGAACACCAGCCCTGGAGTCAGGAGGACCTGAATTCAAATGTGACCTCAGACACTTGATACTTACTAGCTGTGTGACCCTAGGCAAGTCACTTAACCCCAATTGCCTCACCCGCCCCCCCAAAAAAGTAATTTCTGTGTTGAACATAACTTTTCTTCAACCAGTATATTTCAATTTATTAAGATTCAATTCACCACATAAATCAATGTCCATCCTTCTGATACTTCTCTTTAGAGAATGTGCCATCTGTTTTAGAGTACAAGAAAGAAAGCTGAATCCACAAATATCAATAATAAAAACTTAAGCCTCCTGAATCTAATGTTGAGAAAACATATTTGTTGTTTTATAATACTTATGGTAACATGATTATAAGGTTAAAACCTAAATCAAAATGGACATTATCTTAGTATCACCTGCCTTATAGAACACTGTCAAAAATAGTAGCCAAGTCTGAAATGTATCCTCTGCTTTCTTAAAGACAAACAAAAAACCAAGATAGTAGAGCTTTTTTAATTAAATGGATAGATTCTTTTTCCTTTAGTGAATATAATAATGGAGTAATAATGAGACAAATTAACCGCACCGATGCAATTAAAGAAAATAGTACAGAGTGCTGCTGTTCCCAGTGTTGCAAGTTACTAATTGTATAACTTCCTTTCTAGGAAGAATGAGCAAACAAGTATCCAATTTCTAATCACTAAATCTGAATTTCTATAAATTCTATGAAATTTTTTAGTTTTTATAAAATTTCCTTTAAATTTCTTTTTTAAATTTCCATCAAAGATATTTCAGATGTGATTTAAACAATTAAACCTTTAGTGTGACAAGGTTTCTGGAAAACAGAAACCTAACTAAGGGCTGGCAACCCAAACTCGGTCCCAAGGTACCAATATTTAGAGGGCTTCAGCTCTCTTAGCAAATAATAAAACAATAGGCATAGCAATTATTTGAGCAACTATGTGATATAGTAAATAATAATAATAGCTAACATTTATATAGCACTTACTATGTGCCAGGCACTGTGCTAAGTCCTTTATAATTATTATCTCATTAGATCCTCAGAACATCTGCAGGTGCTGTTGACATCCCCATTTTAAAGATGTGAAAATTAAGGCAAACAAATGTTAAGTAGTCAAGGGTCCAATGGTGGACTTGAACTCAGACTTTCCTGCTTCCAAATCTCAAACTCTAGCTACTGTACCATCTAGCTTCCTCTACATTTGGAGTTCAAGCTTTGCTACTCATGAGCAATGTGGCCTTAGGCATTGTAGTCACTGTGGATTTCTGTTTCTTTATGTGTAAAATGAGAGATATGAAAGTAGATCAGGGTTCAACAAGTTTGCTTTGGAATCCAGGATCCAACACATAAATGTGGGTGCCAGATTTTTTTCCCCTGATGACAGTAAAGAAATTCAATCATTTAAAATTACTATAAATTCTCATCTTTGATCTGTTGCTATTCTGTTCATTTATTTTCCCTAAAATCTATCAGTAAAAAAATAAATGCATCAAGGAATGGCTGAACAAACTATACAGTATGTCAACATAATTTTTGTTGTTCAGTCATTTCAATTTTTTCTGACTCTTCATGATCCCATTTGGGATTTTCTTGGCACAGATACTGGAGTGGCTCTTCATTTCCTCCTCCAGCTCATTTTGTTCTGAGCCAAGCAGGGCTAACTGACTTGCCCAGGGTCACACAGCTAGTAAAAGTCTGAAACCAGATTTGAACTGAGGAAGATGACTTCCTGACTCCAGACCTAGCACCTAATGCATTGCGCCACCTAGTTGCCCCCATCAGTATAATTGATTATTATTGTTGGGGTATTAGAAATTACAAATAAGAAAGGTTCAGAGAAATTTATCATCATGTATGAACACATGGAGAGAAAAATGAACAGAACTAGGTAAACTATACATGCGTATGTATATATGTATGAATGCATGCATGCATGCATTCATGTAGGGAAGGGGCAGCTAGGTGGCATAGTGGATAGATCACTGGTCCTGAAGTTGGGAGGACCTGAGTTAAAATCTGACCTCAGACACATACTAGCTGTGTGACCCTGGGCAAGTCACTTAACCTCAATTGCCTTAAACATCCAGGGCTATCTCCAGTCATTCTGATTTATATCTTGCCACTGGACCCAGATGGCTCTGGAGGAGAGAGTGAGGCTGGTAACTTTGCACAGCCCTCCCTCTCTTAAATCCAAATCATTGAAAGTCATGACATCACCTTGATGTTACATTTCTCTTCAAGAAGTAAGAACAAACAACTATAAGGGAAAACAACTTTGAAAACTCTCATCAATGCAATAAGCAATCATAACTTGAGAACACTGATGATAAAACAAGCATGAAGTTCACCTCCTGATGGAGAGGTGATTGCAAGTGCACAGGGAGAAATGCATTTCCAAATAGAAGCACTGCAACTCATATTTGTTTTGTTTTGTTTGACTATACTTTTTATTTAGAAGGGAAGGCTTTTATTTGTGCAGAGTGAGTTGAGGGGTGGTGACTAGAGAAATATTTGCTAAGACCCTGCCATATAGGCTAGGCTAGCTTCCCTAAAATAAAAAGCCACAAGGAGCTTCCTCTGTGAGGTTTCTGACCATGAACCAAAAGCATGGCCAACACTTGGAAGCTGTTCTCCACTGAATCAATGTAGTATCCTCATTACTGAATATCTTTGTTTAATATCCTTCTGCTATAGATAAATTAAATATTGAATGACCTAAGAGTGTCTCATTTTGTTCAAAGACTGAACATAAACTACAAGGGGACTGGCCGGAGTCAAGGGAGGCATAAGAGATAAAAAGGGAAGAGAAAAGGGGAGAGATTGAATGGGATAGTAAGGGGGGATACCAAGAAAAGGAAAAGAGAAATAAAAAAATGAAACATCAATGAAACACTTAAAAATTGCACAGAGGATGCCAGAAAGTTGAAGGAGATATACAAATAATCAGGGCAATGTTAGCACTAATGTATGATAAAAGAAACAAACTATATGTAGTACATTTGTGGTTTCATGTCCAATCCTCATTTTCTTGCCTTCTTTGTGTATGGATTTGTTCATTTGTTCATTTTATCTTTTAAAAACAATTTAAAAGGGAATATTAACTATATATGTATGTGTATACACACATATATCTATATATGGATAGATATAGGTAGATATCATGATCCTCCTGCTAAATACCATAGTACTCCCTTACTTCTTTTTTTTTTTTTTGGCAGGACAATGAGGGTTAAGTGACTTGTCCAGGGTCACACAGCTAATAAGTGTCAAGTGTCTGAGGCCATATTTGAACTCAGGTCCTCCTGAATTGAGGGTCGGTACTTTATCCACTACGCCACCTAGCTACGCCCAGGACTCCCTTACTTTTAAAATTTTACCCCTTTCCCAAATGTCTTTCCCCAAATTCCTCCCTTACTCCTGACTTCCTAATCACAAATCTTCTACAAATAGCTACCCCAATTCCCCTTAATGCTAGTGCTTTCCTTCTACTGATTCACTCCAATTTATCTTATATAAATGTGTCTGTGTCTGTGTGTCTCTGTATCTGTGTGTATGTATATATATATATATATATATATATATATATATATATATATATAATTTGTACATAATTGTTTGCATATTGTCTCCCAATTAGACTGTGAGTTCTTTTAAAGCAATGATTGGGGGGCAGGGGTTGGCATGTATTTGTATATATATCCTAAGTGATTTGAAAAGTCACTGCTGCATAAATGGAGCTGAATAAATACTTGTTGACTTACTGATTGGTATATTTCTTGCCACTCTCCCATGTACCTATCCCCTCATTACTTTCCACATCCACATACACACTTTCATCCCAAGATTCTACACAGCAAGGGAGATCAGATTTCTCTTCCCTGTCTGTCTGTCTGTCTATCTATCTACTGTCCCTCCCATTTCACCCTCATATACACTGTCTGTGCTATATACATATAGATGCATGTATGCACATATGCATATATGTATATATGTATGTATATGCATATATGTGATATAAAATTCAGGGATTTCATTTTATTACTTGTGCTTTTCAAAAGGCCAAGACAATTCTACAAAGTAAAGACAAATAGGAATAAAAGCAGGTTCTCTGTAATATTTTAACATACTTTACTATACATATTTATTATTTATAACAGCTTTTTCCTCATATGTTTCTTCCTTTCCTCTACTTAAAGGTAATTGAAAAACATAAAAGCAATAGAATAATGTCAGTGGTAGACAAAGGTGCTAGATCAACAATTTGAGGAATGAAAGAATGAGCATATAACACTGAAGAAAATGCTTCTGATGAGTGGGAAATTGATGACTAGGTGATATGTCTGCCCAAATCTGAGCCTCAAATCACTCTAGCTTGAAATAGGGAACTCAGACAGGGGGCCAGGTAGAGAGAGGAAAGAAATGTCCTTTAAATTCCATTTTGGATTAGGGAGGTAGAAAAAGAGTTTTGTTGTGGCCCAAGGTCTGAGTCTTTCTAATGCACAGAATTTTACAATCTAATCTACAAAAGGAAAAGATAAAGCATGGCATTGGTGGATTGAGAGTCATTTTCGGAATCAGAAATGCTAGAATCTCAGAGAGTCTGACTTTTTTATATGGTAAAGTTATTCAACCTCCCAATGCCCCTCAGGCAACTCTTAAAGACTCTAAATTGTAGAACAAAAGGAAATGGGAGTCTCCTATACCAATGAATATATACTCCTGGATGAGAAAAAAAATTAAATCATAAATAAGTTTTAGGCTAATTCATTCTGAAATAGGTAAATCCAATATTTAAAATGTATCTAAAGGGCCTTAAAAAAAACTTGTGAAATATCTAATAGTAGTTTCATCCTTTCATAATAGTCTTACCATTTATTTTAATATATTTTATATATGTTTGTAGTGTTGTTGCTTTATGGTAGCAACATAACCAGTAGTTGATTTCATACTTAATGCATGTCAAAATAACCACTCCTTGGTAGCTATTGTTATTGCTTCTTTGCTCCCCTAAGGCCGTCTATGCTGAATATCATTTCTCAAAATGAGCCACCCATATCTACAGACCATGGCAGATCTATCTATGTCCTTCTGCCATTTCTCAGAATTAATTCTACTAAATTAAATTAAAGTTTAATTACATTTAAATATAAAATTAAATTTTATATGTTTACCATATTTCTTCTGTTTGCTTCTTTCCCCTCTCTCCATGGACAGCTGGCCTCTTAGATTCCCTATACAATAGCTTGGATATTCTCTTGTTGTCCATCCTTTGTGTAAGTCCAACCCAGCACAGCTGTGTTATAGCAACCATTGTTTCAATGATGATAAACTGGGTGTATTCCAGAATGCCATTGTTGGTTTTTCTCCCTTGTCTTTTAAGGTTAAGAACTGTATGTAGATAAAACTGGGGAAATAGTTTTAGAAGCTCAATATGGCATCTGTGGTAAATCCAAAGCTCAGTCATACTCTATGTTTATAGTCCTTCAGATGCCACATTTGTATTCTATTCTGCCAATCTCCAAATGGGGAGACATACAATTTGCTTTTTGGATCCCTTTTCTATTAGCATGTGACAGGATACTCCCTCCATAGTTAAGATGTATTCTAACAGCAAATCACAGTGGATTTCATAGAATCAGTAATAAAATTATAATGATTCTAAAGATAGGTAATATTTATAATGTACTTCATAACCTAGAAGGCATTCTCCATTTACTTACTAGCTTATCAGTCCTGACAACAAATCTATGAGACAGGTCGCATGTTGTCACAGTGGAAGATGCATTTAGAGTCAGAGGCCCTGGATTCAAAGTTCAGCTCAGCTACTCACTTCCTATGTGACCTTAATCAAGGATGGACTAGATTATGTCTACGGTCCCTTCCAAATGTAACTTTCCATTTTACATATGAACAATCTGAGATACAGTGAGTTTAAGTGACTTGCTTAAATTTACAGTTTAGAATCAAACCAAAGGAGCCTAGTTCCAAAGCCCCTGATCTTTCTCCTATACCACAGCTTGGGATAGTCAAACACATTCCACTATCTCTAGTCACCTGGAATATACTTGGAAACAATCTAAAGCTCTATAAATGGTTATAATTTCCTATGTAATAATAAAAAGTAAAGGGTCACTTCACTTGGTATATACTCCAAAGAAATAGGGAAAGAGAAAGAAAGGGGTAAGGCATAGAGAGGAGGTGGGAAGATACAGAAGAGAAGGAGAAATACGTAATAAAAAAGCAAGTTGAAAATTCAGCATTACAACTTCAATACAATATTCTCATCTATACATGTGTAATGGTGGGGATTGGATAATGAAGGCCTTGTTTACAGAGCACATGAGATATGTTCTGTCTAGCATTAACTCATGCAGAGGTTTCATAAGCCTTCTTCTAAACATTAGTGATGTGATAGAGGGCCTTTTCCCCTTCCTGCTTCAGATCATGCACATGTATCTGTTTCCTTTCAGCTTACTGTAAGGTAGCAAAAAGCCTTTTGATTGGCTACCAAGTCAAAATTGAGCATGCACACAAAAACTCCTCCTCTTCCCTGGTGGAAAGTAAAGCAAAAACTCCTATGATCCTCCTGGTGAGGGAAGGGGCTTGGTTATTCCGTTTCACCTGGCTATCTATCATAAGGCCATTAACACATGGTACCACCTCTATCTTTTTATCTCTGTGGTTTCGTTTTTTCTTGCTCTGAGTATATCAGAAAAGGAACAGACCAGGTTATGGCCTTGTGAGCTTTGAAAGGCATTTAAGACAATTTTCTTCATCCTTACATTACAATCAAATATTTTCCATTAAAAAGGGTCAGAAGAGCCATCAAGCACCCTCTTCAGCAAACAGAACCAATGGTTTTAGCCACCTAGTCCAGTGAAGAGTCAGTCCTGATTGATGACCCAGCACAAGAGTGAATCACCTCAGCATTCGGAACGCTATGTCCTGTAGGCAAAGAATTGACTCATATATCAGCTATGCTGGGCCCAGAAGTTCATGTAGAGAGGCAAATGATTGGGAGTCACCTCTTTAAGTTTGAGTTCAATCTCCCCAGGGACACTATAGGTGTTGGAGAGGGGAGAGTGTGCCCTAGTTCAAGAAGGATTTTTTTTTTCAGTTCTTGCTGTATCTTTTCAATAAGCTTTTCTTTTGTAAAAGTTAATTGATGTGAAAGGCCTGGAAAGATTTAGATGAACTGATGTATAGTGAAGTAAGCAGAACCAGGAGAATATTGTGCACAATGACAGCAGTACAGTTCAATGAAGTACTGTGAATGACAACACAATGATCCAAGACAATCCCAAAGGACTAAGGATGAAGCATACTATCCACCTCCAAAGAAAGAACTGATATTGATTGAACACAGACTGAAGCATTCTATTTTTCACTTCCTTTTTTTAATTTTTTCTTTTATTCAAGTTTTCTTGTACAAAATGACTAATATGGGATACACATGTATAACCTATATCTGATTTACTTACTGCCTATGGGATGGGGGAGGAAAGGGAGGGCAGGAGGATAGAATTTGGAACTCAAAACTTTAAATAAAAATGTTTATTATCAAAACAAGTTAATTGATGTTAATCATTTAATTGAGACTAAGGAGAAATAAATCTTTGTCTTTGTATCCACAATACCTAGCACATGGTACTCACATTATGCTGTTCTGTCTTGATATTCCACCTCCTCTCCCCATCCCAAATCACTGTACTTTAGTGCTCTTTGTATTTTTACCCCTAAGTCCTCTTGGCATGGCCAAATGCCCCCCAAACATCTTGTGTTGTGAATATCTACCTGACAGGAAGGATCAAATTTACAATAGTTTCCTAAGTTTGAAATGCCTTGTACCTGAAGAGTGTAACTAATATGTCAAGTTCATTTCCACAGGAGAGTAAGGAGAGGCATTTCATAATTATGGGAGAGACTCGTTTTGTCATTTTCATTTAAATTTTTGTGTATGTGTCCAAAGTGTTTCAAAATGGCTGGACACACAGAATTCTACAATCCCTACCTTGCAGTATGGACAACCAAAGAGAATGTGGGTAGATTATATTAACCCACGGGTGTAAGTCCTAACTTTGTCAGTCATTATGTAACTTTGGGAAAATCATTTAATCTCTTTGGGCCTCAGTTTTCTTAGCTATAAAATGGATAACAGGGAAAGGGTAGAGGTAAGGATTGATTGTTGATTTAAATCACTGATTCTCAATGTATTGTCCTGGGACCCTCTTTCAGAAGAATGTCAAACTGTTTTCACAATAATGCTAATTTACCTATTAAACTACTCTTCCCCTTTCCAGCTACAAATCTGTGTGAGGCTGGATTTTCTTCATATTCTTTCACCAGAATAACACATCACAACAAACTAAAGGCAGAAACAGATATGAGAATTCAACTATTTTCTACTAAGTTAGACATCGAAGAGATTTGCCAAAATATGCCACTTTCTCACTATTTTTGTTTTGGAAAATAGTTATGTTCAATAAAATGTTATTCTGTTAATGTGATTGTTATTATGCTATTTTAAATTAGTTAAGAATTATTTTAAATGTTTCCCATTTTAATTTCTAAAATGGTAAATATCAATAGCTATGACTCACATAAGCAAAAGCTCTTTGAAAGTCCTCAATAAATTTAAAAAGAGTAAAGTTATTCTGGGACCAAAAGGTTTGAGAATTGCTGACCAAGTTGATCTCTATGGTCCCTTCCGGCTCTGACATTTTATGGTCCTATAAAAACCTCTATTAAAGTACTGAAGAAAAAAGACATGAAAATAATAAGTAACATATGCATATGCAATTTTCACATTTGATCGCCAGAATAACCCTGTGAAATTCACAGTACCAGTATTTTTAACACTTGAGGGAAACAGAGTCAGGGACATTATTTGCCTAAGGTCACACACAGTTGCTAGTAGGTGATAGAGTCAAGATTTTAATCTAATTATCCTGTCTCAAAGTCTAGTACTCCTTTCCCTAAGCTGTCAGCCTTTGCACACATTTCTGTGTGTGGTCAACTCTTAGCATTTCACACAAATAAAAAAGATCTATTGAGCAGACAATTTTGTAGTCATTAATACTGGACACAGGAATGCATTGCATGTTGATTTTCTCTTAGAGGCTGGGGTTTTGAAAATTCTCATTTTACAGGAATATAGCTGTCTCTTATTTTTCTTTAGCTAATGTTTTAATTAGTTTGCATTCACTGGATACAATGCAACAGACAGGACAGTTACAGCCCAGAAGTCTTCTAAGGGGGAGGAACAAGATAGGTTGAAGTTAAAAATCTGCTAATGGTGGATGAAAGGTAGAATTTTGTAAAGAAAGGTATATGGAATTGTAGTCAAATCTTATTTCCAGTCCCAGTTCTTCCATTGAATATTGTATGAATTAAACTTCTTGTTTGCTGTATGTGCAAAATTCAGGGAATGGAGCTAGATTAAATATACCAAAAAGGTAAATCTTGTATAATAAAAATGACAATACTACCTAAATTGCAGACTCAGTGGCACACCAATAAAACTACCAAAGGATTATTTTAGAAGTAGGAAAAAAATGTCAAAATTCACTTGGAGGAAGAAAGTGTCAATAATTAAAGGGAACGGGTAAAAACTGGGAAGGGTGTCTAGCAATATCAAGTTTCAGGCTATACCATTGGAAGCATTTAGAGATGGTTAAAAAGTTTAAAAGCGGATCAATGAAACAGTTTAAATACATATGCCCCAGAAGCAATCAAATATAGTAGTATCGTGTTTGATAAACTCAAAAGACTCCAACTGCTGATGTAAGTATTCAAGCTGAGTAGACAAAAATAACTGGGAAAATAGGAGACAATAAGATAGAAATTAGGTTTAGACCAATAGTTCATGCCATATACCACAATAAGCCCTAAATGAATATATGAACTAGATATACAAAGGTCATATACTAAAAAAACTAGAGCTTGCACTAAGGAAGATAGCTTTAACAACTATTGATGAGGAATCATCCAAAGGATCAAATGGTAAAAAAAAAGGCAATTTTGAATACATAAAATTGAAATACTTCTTCACAAACAAAATCAACACTTAGAAGGGAAGCAGTTACCTGGGGGTGGGGATCTTTGCAGCAAGTTTGTCTGAGAAAGGTCTGATATAAGATATATAGAGAATTTATAGAAATATATAAAAATAAGAGCCAGTCCCTAAAATAATTATTATAGGTAGTTCTTAAAAGAAGAAGGGCAAACTATCAAAAACCATATACAAAAATGTTCCAGATCATCACTAATAAGAGAAATACAAATTAAAATAACTCTGAGGTGCCACATCACACCCATCAGCTTGTCAAAGATGACAAAAAGGGGAAATAATACTTGATTGAGGAGCTGCTGGAGAATAAGCACACCAATATACTATTGGTAAAGCTATGAATTGATCCAATCATCTGGAAAGCAATTTGGAACTGTACCAAAAGTCATTAGCTCCATTAGGCCTATATCCCAAAGAGATCAAATGGGAGGGAAATGACCCACATATTCAAAAATTTTTAGAGCAGCTCTTTTATTGTAGAAAAGAACTTTTTTTTAAAAGTGTGCCCTTGAATTAGGCAAGGGTTGAACAAATTACAATACGTACATGTAAATAGAAAATTATTACCTCATAAAAATGACAGAAGGGATGAATTCTGGGAAACATGGGAAAATTTGCACGAAACTGATTCAGAGTGAAGCAGGCAGAAACAAGAGAAGAATGCATACTGTACTATGACTATTCTCTAGTTCTTTGTCTCAGAGCCAAACCTACTACATCTCCCTCTCAAGCTTCTACAATTAGCTGAGTGGATTGGGAAAGTCTCTTTTCTCTGACATTAACTCAAACCATTACTGGATGGCATTCCTCCTATTTATTAGGGAGGCACTGACCAGCACAAAGGCATATTTATTTCAAAGATGTAGTGAGAACAAACATGCAATCACCCACCCCCATTCATCAACATCTCAGAGACATACCCCAAAAGTTCCAAAACAGCATTGATCCCACCAAGTTCACGTCCATATCTGACATGACTGCTGGATGAGCACTTGCCCCCGCTGCCCCTGGACTGAGGAGTACTCATGATGTACTGGCTATGAAACTAACTCTAGAATTCCAAGGAGCCTCCATTCCCTTTACACATTGAGACATATATACTAGTCTGGCTATAAAACTGAGCTCTGGAATGTTGGGATTCCTAGGAGCTCTCTGGTCCTTTTGAACTCACAAAGTCCATAGGTTCCCCCTTGTCTCTGAGAGAATCCCACCTCTTGACAGAAAAGGTGATGGACTAGGCTTTCAATAATGAAACAGATTTTCAAACATGCATTTTCAGCCAATGTGTAGAACTGTTTGCTTAGGTATACACATCTATTTCAAAGGGAGGTCTTTTTTTAGAGAAAAAATTACTAGAAAAGGGAGTGATAATTATAACGCAAATAAAAAAAAGAAATAAAAGAATATTACTGAAACAATTAAAAATACACAAGAGAATTTCAAAGAGAAACACAAACAAGCAAGGCAGTATTGGAACTACCATGTTAAATTTAAAATATACTTTTTTTAAAAAACTGCACAAAATGGATTTCTAGCTTCATATACAATAAATAAATATACATCCAGTTTCATATGCAATTTGTGTTTTCTTGTTTTACATGGAAATATTGGGGTTTTATATTTGTCATGTTCATAGTAATAAAAAAGAAAAATCATAAAGATTTAAGGGCTGACACTAGTAAGTTTCACTTGAGTAATTCTTTCAAACTACTGGAATTCATTTAAGAAAACTGAGCACTAATAATATGACTGAAAACTCAGAAAGGTCTTAATTCTTTTCACTATGAAAGAAGTTTTCAGGCTCAATATTCCATTACTCCTTGCAAATTTCCAAGAGGAAAGGAAGTAGCAAATATTTTGATACTAATTTCCTAAATAGGAAACAAATTCAAGGAGAAAAAAAATGAATATTAAGTCAACATTAAGTCCCTCAGGCCACCCTTTAGCCCACTTAGCTGCAGTGATAAATTTATTCTAAACTCTATTTCGGTCTAATATGGTACATAAGGCTCAGAAAATTCTAAGCCCACTCAGAAGGTCCTAACTCCTTAAGCCTAAACTTGCAGAGGGATGTAAAGGGGGTAGAAATAAAATTAATATTATTAAGGAACATTAAATCCTAACCAGGCCTTGAAAGTTAATGTCCTAAGAAAACAATACTCCCCTCCATATACTCAAGGTTTCAGTCATATCAGCAGACTTGTTGCCCCCTCCCTCCATTCCAATCCCTTTGCATTTACTCATTTACACTCAGTCTCTTAGAAACCTTGGTTTCCTTTAGGACAGCTCAAAAGCCAACTTTTGTAGGAGATCTTTTCTGCTCCCCCATCCCCCAACTCTTATTGCCTTACATCTAAGATTATTTCCCTCCTACTCTGTATAAATCTTGCATGTATCTTTTTCTATACTTGTCTCCCACCTTGGAATATAAGCTCCTTGAAGGTAGGGAATGTTTTTGCTTTTTCTTTATATGCTCAGAGGTTGGTATAGTGCCTAGCACATAGTAAACACCATTGAGAGATAGTTATAAGATGGTTCAAATTGTCAGAATGCTCAGAAAATGTAAGACATCAACTAAACTACACCCCCGCAAATTTTACAAATAAAGAAACTAAGGTCTAGAGATGTTTAAATGGCTTGTCCAAGTCTTTCTCCTTTATCAAGCTGTTTTTGTAGGCATTGTTTTCCAGAGAGATTTATAGCAATTTTCATCCTCACTTTAATCAGATTGAGACTGTCTTTAAAAAGACCCACAAGGAGACCCTATCACTATTTTTTGTGGGGCTAACCTACTATCCAGAAGACTACTAAATACTAAAGTTCCATTTTTATTTCAAGGTTTCAGTTTTAAATTTGTTTATTCTACATCCCTCTGGGTAGTTTTTTTCTCACATTAAAATAGTATTTTTTTTTTCTGTTTTCAAAGACAGAGATACTTAACACCATGAAAGCCAGAAAGTAATGCTGAATTTTGTGTTTTACTAATGCAGTTTTGGGCCTAAATATCATTGGCTTCTTAAACTTCATTAAAGAGTCAATCACAAGTTAATCTGTGTGTGTGTGGTTGTTTGTTTGTTTGTTTTTTTAAAGCTTAAACAGTACGTGATCCATATTTCCAGGGTGGGCCCAATTGAATGAGTTTCTGAAAAATTATTATGTACAAAATACTAAAATTTGTCATTTCAGTCAATCCATTTAGTGAATGACCTTAAAAAACCCTTGATAATTCATGGTTAGAAATTAAGCTATAATTAACATGGGATCATTAGAATGTAAATTTGGTTTGTATATAAAACACTATGAAAAAGAATTATGTACTCCTGAAGAGGTATGGGAAAAGTACTAGCTCCAACCATCTAATGTCAAGTGTAATGTTGATTCATTTAAACCTCTCTCACTCCTGCTTCCTGTGCAAATGAACTAGACCGGGGATTTGAAAGCTATATTTTAAATACTTCACGATATCTGGAGACAACAGTTATAAACTGAATGCTCAGGAAACATGCTAATTGCAATTCACCTGAGTTATATGTTTGAACTTGTTTGCATCCATTGCTAATTACTTTTAACGCAAATATTAAACTTTGCGGCAAATCAGGGATTTAAATTTGATCTATGATAGAAAAAGGTGAGGGAAA
Organism: Dromiciops gliroides; assembly: GCF_019393635.1. Lineage (NCBI taxonomy): Eukaryota > Metazoa > Chordata > Mammalia > Microbiotheria > Microbiotheriidae > Dromiciops > Dromiciops gliroides. Next base: position 480,190,943 of record NC_057861.1, read on the forward strand.
TTGGAGAATATTGTAAGCAAGAGCAGTTTCACTATATCCAAAGATTTTCCCATATATACGGTAGGCATTCCTGGAACAATGTTCTTTAAAAATTGGTTCCAGGAAAATGTGACATACAGGTGAAAGAGTTATGGAGGGCAATTAGTTCCTTAGGAATGCTATAAATATATAACTTGTTACAAAGAAGTTTTCGAACTTCATAGGTTGGACTTGTTTTAATTTATTAAGATGTTACTGATATTCACAAGAGAAAGCAACATTGCTTTAACTACAATTTATCCACTGTCCAAATTGGGGGGTGGGGTGGGGGCGGTAAATCTTTAAGAAACAAAACAAAAAAAGAAAGGAAAAAAGTTTCACTCAACTTTTTAATCTTAATTCTTAACCACCTAATCACCCATTCTTCCCTCCCCCCGCCCCTCCCCGGCCGTAGTACCCAAAACAGACAGGACTCTTAGCCTCGGCTGAGTCAGGTAAAAAAATACACTACACAGTGAAGGACATCTCTTTCCAAAACGCGGGACCCCACCACGCAGGCTATGTGCTCTTATAGCTACAGCCAATTCATAATGAAGGAAACAACAGATTCTAAAGTTTTTCCAAATTTGACTGGGGGGCTGGACAGTGATGAGAGAAAGGTTAGCCTCTTGATAAAGCCCTCAACTAATTACAGACGGTTCCCAAGTGTGGGGATTTCACGAAGGAGAAAGAATAAGGCATTCCAAAGGGTTGGACATCGAGAAAGAATGCCATGTGAGGTCAGGGTGACAACGTGCTTGTTCTAGACAGTAGAGAGATGAGGAGAAAGGGACCCATCAAACCAATCGGAGATGTTAAGCCTGAAGGGGCTTGGGTTTGGGGGTCGGGAAGTATAGGGAAAGAAGAAGCAAGAGAAAGGATTCAACCTGCACCCATGGCAGAGGGGCTAGATTGGAGCAGGAGCCGGCCTGAGGTCGGGGATTAGACAATCTCTCCTCCCTCTCGGCTCCGGGACAGCCCCCAAAGCCCCGGGGAGAAGCTTTCCGCGTAGTGGCAAATCCGTGGGGCGGGGTCCCGGGATCCATCTGCAGTGAGCAGAGGCAGGCTACTGGGGGTGAGGGGGTGGGGGGGTGGGGGCAGAAGAAAACAATCCTGCCTGCGGCTCCCGGAGGAGAAGGAAGAACCGATCTCTGTCCCGGGCCCTGACATCTCCCCAACTTCCCAGCCCCAGCAGACGCACACACCCGCACACCCAAGATAACTCCGCAGAGACCCTGGCCCCCCACGCCGCACCAACCTGGACTGCCGGGCCCCGGCAGGGCGCCAGCCCGGGACGGACACTGGACCCTCTCGGTGGCGGCGGAGGCGGAGGCGGAGGCGGCGGCAGCGGAGGCAGCGGCGGCGGGGGCAGAGGCGGCTGCGACGGCGGGCGGAGTTAGTTGGAGGCTCCCCTGGGCGGGGACAGGCAGAGCCCCGGGGCTGCCGCTGCTGCAGCTCGGGTGGCCGGCTTCCCCGCCTCCCTCCCGAGTCCCGCTCTCCGCCTTCTCTGGACCCTCTCGTCCGCTTCTGGTCCCACCCCGGAGGCGGCTTCCCGGACTCTGGGCTCAGATCGGCCGGTGCCCCTGCCCCCGCTCTCTCCTCGTTCCTCCTTCCCTCCCTTCCTCTCTCCCTCCTTCCCTCCCTTCCTCCTCTCCCGCCGCCCCTCCCCTCGTCCGCACTAGTAGCTACCAGGGCCAAAGAATCGCCCCGGCGGCTCTTTCCGTGGACGTTTCTCTGGGTGTGTGGATCTGGGACCCCGGACTGAGTGAAGCGAGGAATTGGGGCTCAGTTTGAGATTAAAAGCAGTGGCTTCCACCCACCAGTGAACCTGCCCTTACTTCCTTGGAGGTTTCTCGGGGCGGGGGCGGGGGGGGGCAGGTCGATCTTTGACAGTTTTGTGGCGTTTTATGGATTGTGTGTGTGTGTGTGTTGGGGCGGGGAGGGGGGTGGGGGTTGGGAGGGTGTGTGTATGTGTGACAAGGAAAGCAGAGCAGAAGAGCCGAGGGGGCAGAGAAGTCCGGCTATGAAACTCTAGCCCCTCTTGTGGGGCGGGGCAAAGCTGGGGAGTCTTCTTCCCCGCCTCGGGCCCCCTTTGGCCTGAGAAGCAAACCTGTGAGGTGACAGTCCAGGTTGCTCCGAGGGAATGCCTAGGAAAATGCCTGTCCCTCCCCCAACCCCCATTAGTTTGTGCTGACCATGAGGTTTAAAGAGAACACACTCAAACATTTCCCTGAGTTGGGTGGTAGGGTCATAAAAGATAGCAAGTAGGTGACAGAGACCTGAGAAGCTCAAAAGTAGAATGAAATCTATGGAAAATGAACGATCACTTCTCTGCCAAGCCATCCTGTGAGAGTGCCGTTTTCCAGTTCTGCTTCCCAAGTCAATTAAATTTGACTACACAAATATTTAAGTCACCCTACTCAGTGCAGAGCACTGTTTGGGACGCTAATGAAATGCGTAGTTTCAAGGGGGTGCATATAGTTATTATGTACTTCACATTTAACCTTGCTACTTACCGTTAAGGGGACCCCTTTTAGGTTATAGAATAAGCCTTTATAACAATTTTTGTTCACTGACTGAACACGACAAAACCCAGACCAGAGCAACGCAAGGGAAGCAAAGAATGTGAGTTATAAGCAAAGTATTTGACACATTACACTAGAGAGAAGCTTGGTATTGTCGTTTGGGGAACATTAGAAACAATTTGATACGGGTCTTAGAGGTGGACAGGAAAATGTTTTACTATTACTTGGTTATTGCCAGTGACAATTTTAGTGCTTATTACCCACCTCCTCCACCCCCTTTCCCTTTTCTCCTTCTATTTCTCATTTCCTTACGTAGGGATCCCCTTTCCCAGCAATCTGTCATTAGAATGTGAGCTTCTCAAAGACAGAAACCGTTTTTATGTTTCTTTGTATGTCGTTTGCCCTGCACATAGATTGGATACCCTGGTAAATAGAAGGATAGGGATAAATGCAGACCAATTTAGATTGCCTTAAATTCCAATTCAATATGATGATCCCAAGTACTTTTCTGGTTTAAGAAGCTCTCACAAGATGCAAGTCCAACACTGAAGAACTGCAGCTGAACCCACAGGAGCTAGGATACTGCCCACAATTCTGTTTTGAACCTAGAAGTGAGTTCGATCTTGCTAAGTCTAGCCTCCATTGAGAGGCTCCAGTGAGAGCTTCCTCTACTCGCACTCCTTAAATACCTACTGAGGTTCTATGGGGCCCGTTATAAGAGGTTATGGGATTCTCCCAAAAGGCCATCCAATGAATAGGAATATGGTATAGGACAACTAATTTATTCTCCCACACAAATGGAGACATAAAAGATTTACAGCATGTCAGTGACAAAAAGATTTAGTAACAATTTAGTAACAACTTGCAATTACTGTTACATTCTACTAGGAATCTGATACCCAAACTTCATCAGAAAATTAAAGGAGTTTGCAGGACTGTTGATCAAACGGTTTACATTTCACTTCAGCTTTACACCAACCAAACAGCTCCAGGTACATGTCTGCCAGTAGAATGACCAGGCTTGGACTTGTCAATGGCTAGCCTCTTCAAGATTATTGTAGTTGACAGGGCCTCCTCCTTTGCCTCCATTCAGTTTTGACACAGTGGGACTTAGGACAAGGGGAACTCTCACAAGGTTACTTCCAAGTTTTGATATGTCCATCTTGGGTTAGATATTCATTTACCTAAGATCAGGAAGAACAAACATAAAAGAGGCAGGCCAAACTCAGTTTCAGACTTGCTTTGGCAGGGATGTGCCTTAGATGCCATGTGTATATAGCCACACAGAGGCCTGGTTGAGGGAGAAGTCAATCCATCCTTTCCTCCACCCCTGTCTCCTGAGGAATCAACTGAAAACAGTCTTGACATTATTTGTAGCTGGTAAGGAAGGGAGAGGCTAAGGAGGAAGGTGATCATTCCTTTTTGTACAGTCACTGATTCATCATTTCTTCTAGCATTGCAGCCACTAAGCTGAGTGAGTCACACAGGGCTAGAAGCAAGGCACAAAAGTTTGAGCTTGGTTGACTGAAACCAGGAATGGCACATCTAAGTTTTGGGGGGGGGGTTCTTTGTTTTTGGTGGGGCAATGAGGGTTAAGTGACTTACCCAGAGTGACACAGCTAGTAAGTGTCAAATGTCTGAGGTCAAATTTGAACTCAGGTCCTCCTGACTACAGGGCCAGTGCTTTATCCACTGTGCCACCTAGCTGCCCCCGCATCTGAGTATTCTTAATGGGATGGCTCCTTTTGGCCAATTCTACCTTCCTATACTAGACAAAATGACTTTACAATGGTTAATTATGCAGTTTGTGGGAACCATACACATGAACTCAGAATATTAGCCTGAGTCCTCTAACCTTTTCTTTAAGTGCTTTAGCAATACCAATAGAAGAAGCAAAACTAGGAAATCCCTCTTAAAAGATCTTAAAAGACATTTGACACTAGCTGTGTGACCCTGGGCAAGTCACTTACCCCCCATTGCAGTTCAAACAAACAAACAAAAACATCATGCCTAGGGGCAGTTAGGTGGCCCTGGATTCAGGGGGACCTGAGTTCAAATCCAACCTCAGACATTTGACACTAGCTGTGTGACCCTGGGCAAGTCACTTAACCCTCATTGTCCCATCCCCCCCCCCAAATAAAAACACCATGCTTAATAAGACAGAAATAATTTGAAATAAGGAAAATGGAATATTTGGCTTCTGAAAAAAATCTTACTGTCTTTTAAGATCATTGAGATTGGAATGTATAGCACCAAAATATTTCTTCAGTACTACTATCTAACTACAATTTTCTGCAGTCATTCTGGAATATATGGGACCAGTTCTTGGGATAGACTCATAGTTCTTTAGGGTCTTTGGAGAGGTGAGTAAAGCTACTTAAAGTATATTTTCATTCTGTTGACCTCTGCAGTAGGCAGGGCTTCACACTCAGCAGGGCTATGTTAGACAGCTGCTCCCATGGAGACCCAGCATATCATTGCCACCAGCTGAAGTGGTAGTGGCAGCTGCCTAGATTGTTGTAGCTATAACGTATGGGGGCAGGGGAGAAGCATGATGTGCCAGCCATTTAGTGTATGATGGAGAAAAGCATTTTTTCCCTTTTTGTCATGAACTCTACCACATTTCTGGTTGCCCTAATATTTTAGATAAAGCTTGTTGTATTTTTAAAATGTAAAAAAGAAATCTTAGTTCATGGGCAGGACAAAACTAGGTCCTGGAAGGGTCTGGGGGTGTAGTGTGCAGACCCCTGCTCCAGAAGATTTCAAACTTGACAAACAGTAGAACACTTAAAGGGTACCCGTCTAAACACTTCTAATTTACTTATCTTCAGAGTCCTTTCAAAGGTACTATCAACCAAAGGTACAATCACACCCTGGTGTCCCAGATTTTACTTTTGAATCCATTGCATCCAAAATTCATTAGTAAATCTCTTATTTCCACCACAACACAAATGACGAAAGTAAATAAAGTTCAAGGGTCTAGAATGGGTCTTCTTTTCTCAATAATGGAAAACTATCAGACATTTAACTTCAGCAAATTTATATAATTTGTGAAATAACCACTAATGACAAAATTTCATAATGCAGGTTGACTAACCAGTCAGTTTAATTACATAAAGTGCTTCAGTCTTATCAGAAGTAGCCAAGCTGCTGACTCAAGAATAATTAATGCTTATTTTCATGTTACTTTTTATGCAATTGGAACATTCATTCAATATCCCAGTACTCAGAAATATCCCTACCAACAATTCCTTTTCTTCCCACTTTCCCTTTTCCTTTCCCATCAACCTCTACTTTCTTCTACTTGCTTGATATGATGGAATGACTCCCCAAGCTGTCCTCTGCTGAGATGAAATCAGGAAGAACTAATTCAATGAAATTTGCCATTAAGCCCATGCCCTGAAGAGTACCTACCCAATCCTCTATGTGACCAGAACAGGCACCCCCCTAGAGTCAGCCTGATCTCAAAAATAGCTACCCAATGTTAAAATCAATGTCTTAGTTTTATTTCCTCCTTGCAAACCAATGTGATAAAAAATTTTTTAAAAATTTAAATTAAAAAAAGAAAAACAATGTTATATAAAAGAAAAACTATTGGACTTCAAGTCAGCAGAATCATAGGTTCGAATCTTAACATTAACATTTACTAAATGTGTGACCTTAAATAAGTCACAACATGTTTGAGCTTTAATATTCTCATTTTTAAAAATAGAAATGCTATCATAGTACTTATAGGTTTGTTGTGGGAATAAATGCTATATTAAGTACCTTTCAAAATGTAAAATTCTATGTAAATGTCAATTATTATTATTGTAACACTCATTAAGAGCAAACTCAACGCTCACTACCAGTGAGTGGCCAGTTAAGTTCCCATGGGGTGACATTACTACTACTACTACTACTACTACTACTACTACTACTACTACTACTACTACTACTACTACTACTAATGTTCTAGGGGAGCCCCTTCCTTCTTTGAATCCCTCTATATTCCCTTAGGGTGATCAGTCATTTTCACAGCCCATACTTCTCTGGGAATCTGGTGTAGATGAACTTCTAGAGACAACTGAGTAAAAACAGTCTATGCCCTGGAGGCATATTTACTGCCTGGTTGGATTCTTTATGGACAATTAAGGTATTCAAACTTCTCACTTTTTCCATGGAAGAGAAAGTCCTTTGTGTGCATGAAGGCTTTAGATGTCTTTTAGCCTCAATAGCCCTTCAAGTTTTGCTAAATTCTCAATGAAAGATCTCTCCTTACTTAATTATTTGGGGAAAAGATAGCAAAGGACTCTTCAGCATAGCGAAGGCATCCAAACAAAAATGTTTTAGGGACTGAGGTGAAGATGGTATGATGTCATGGAAAGAAGGATGGCATATCGTAGAGCAGACTGGAGAACATCAACAGAAAAGAGAAAGATGCTGCTGCGTATGGATAACAAGGTGGTGTTGAAAGACAAATATGAAGGCAAACTCCCAGAAGGGGCGGGGGAGGGGGAGGAAATAAAAAGGAGCAAGGACTAATATTTGGGATGTACTTTCTGGGCCCACGCTAGAGAAAGCAGAAACGAGGCCTCATCTGGCAGCTTTGGGGTACAGTCTTGAAGGGATTAATGCTATCCAGAATCCGAGCTAAGTTTTGAGTCTACATTCTCAGGGACTGAAGTAGGATAGGAGAAATTGTGCCCTAAATATATTGGGAGAAACATTTTTACATTTGTTCTTTGAAGTATATATCAGTTTGTAAAAGACACCCAAAGATACATGATTAAATGCAGTGGTGGGGTTTGGGGGACATTCCTCTCTTTTGGTTCTCCTCCTATCTATATGACTCCTCCTTGTCAGCTTCCTTTACTGGATCTTTATCCAGGTGACTTCCTCTAAATATGGGTATTTTGCAGGACTGTCTCCTGGACCCTTCTTCTCTTTGCCTTCTTTAGTATTCTACTTGGTGATCTCAACAGCTCTTATGGATTTAATTATCATCTTTATGCTGATGATTCTCAAATCTACTTATCTAGCCCTAATCTCTCTGCTGAACTCCAGTCTCCCATCTTCAACTACCAATTAGACTTCTTAAACTCAGCATATCCAAAACTGAACTCATTATCTTTTATCCAAAACTATTACCTATTCAAAACTTCCCTATTATTGTTGAGAGCACAACCCTTCTCCCAGTCAACCAGACTGGTCACCTAGCTGTCATTCTCTATTTTTCACTATCTCTCATTCCACAACCCCAGCCAACACCCCATCTATTGTCCAAGCCTATCATCTTCATCTTTGCAACATCTCTCAAACATGCCCTCTTCTATCCTCTGATACTACCACCAACTTGGTACAGGCCCTCATTTCCTCATGCCTGGACTATTGCAATAGCCTGCTTGTTGTTTTTCCTCCCCCAAGTCTCTCTGACTCTAGGCCATCCTCCAAGTGATTTTCCTAAAGTGCAGATCCTGCCTTGTCACACCAACCCTCCCCACTGTAATGCCCTCCCCCCCACTGTCAATAAACTCCAGTAGATCCCTATCACCTCCAGGATTAAATATAAAATCCTCAGGTTAGGATTCAAAGACCTTCATAACTTACCCTTCTTCCGAGTTATTGTATACCTTATATCCCACCCCCACACCCCCATACTCTTTAATCCAGTGACATTGGCCTCCTTGCTGTTCCTCCAACAAGATATTCATCTCTCATGCTGTTTATCTCACATTCCAGCTGATGAGATCACAAAGTAAGGAATGTAGAGAGAAAAAAGGAGAGAATCCATGACTGAAACTTGAGGGGCACACACATTTATTTGTTGTGACATGGATGAACATCCAGTAAAGGAGACTATGAAAGATCACTCAGAGAGTTGGAAGATAAACAAAAAAGAACAGTATCATAAAAACCCAGAGAGAAGATTGTATCCAGGGAACATTAATCTAGTGTTAATTGATGCAGAGAAGTCAAGAAGGATGAGCATTAAGACTAGGTCATTATATCTGGCAATTAAAAGATGATTGGCATTGGAGAGATTGTGGAAAGATGGGCACAATAATGCATTGTTTTTGGAGCTGGGAGTTGATCAAACTATTCTGAAAAGTATTTGGGAACTATGAGAAGAGAGTGACTAAAATATCAATTCACTGTGACACAGAGATTACACTTCTAGGCATATACCTCTAGGAGGTCAATGAGAAAAAGAAAGACCCATAAACATAGAAATGTTTATAGGGGCATTTTTGTATTAGCAAAGAACAGGAAATACAGGAAATACCTATCAATTTGCTATTCAAATTGTGGTAGATGAATGTAATGGAATTCAACTGCTCTAAGAAATGGTGACTGATAAATATAAGGAAGCATAAAGAGACATAATTTCTGATGCAAAATTAAATAAACACAACCAGGAAAACAGTATACCCAATAAATACAAGATAGATGGAGAGAACCATAAAAACAAAACAATTAAAAAGAGGTTCTGGGGCAGCTAGGTGGAACAGTGGATAAAAGCACCAGCCCTGGATTCAGGAGGACCTGAGTTCAAATCTAACCTCTGACACTTAACACTTACTAGCTGTGTGACCCTGGGCAAGTCACTTAACCCCCATTGCCCGGCAAAACAGAAACAGAAACAAAAACAAACAAACAAAAAGAGATTCTATGAAATTATAATAACCAAACTTGGCCCCAAAGAGGACATATGGGAACCTGCCTCTGCTTCTTTGCAGAGGTAGGGGACCACAAATGTGAACATTTGATATGTTGATTAATTCTATTGAATTCTCCTCCTCCACTTAAAAATTCTTTATTGTAAGGAAAAACTAAGGCATAAATAATCATAGATTAGTAGTTATAGAACTAGCTTTGGCTTAAAGATGAATTCTGCTAAAATGCCTATGAGACAAATAGTTCAAAATATCCAATAAAAAGGTGATGTGAGACTGGATTTCAGAAAAAAAGACTGGGGCTGGCTCTCTGAGTTCTTTGTGTAGATATGATAATTAAACACATGGGACCTCATAGATCACCAAGAAATGAGATATAGATGAATAGATGGATCAAGACAGAGAGTTCGGGTGCACTTACCATTGTGGAATGATACATAGATGATGATCCAGAAAACAAAATTTAGCAGTCGTCAGATACAGAGAGCCAAAAGAGAGAAATGTTTTAAAAAGTCAGGGAGGCTAGAATACCCAGAAGAAGATGACAAACAGTGAGGAATGCTGCAGGGGTCAAGAAGGATGAGATTTGGTCACTGTTGTTCAGTCCCTTCTGACTCCTCATGGCAAAGAAAGCAAAGTGGTTTGCTATTTCCTTCTCCAACTTTTTTTTACAGATAAAGAAACTGAAGCAAACTGGGTTAAGTGACTTGCCCAGGTTCACGAAGCTGGTAAGTGTTTGAGGCCAGATTTGAACTCAAGAAGATGAATCTTCCTGACTCTATGCCTAGCACTATCTACTGAGCAATCTAGCTGGCAGTTAAGAAATCTTGGTAATTCCATAGTTTCAGTTTCAGTTTCAGTTGACTCGAGGCCAAAAGGTTTAAGGCAGAGTTGAGAAGTGAGAAAAGAGTTTTCACAATGTGCCTGGTGTTAAATTCTGGGGAGACAAAAAACGAATATAACAGGCCCTGCCCTCAAAGAGTTTATATTCTACTGGGGAGGGGTTTGAATAGGGAGTATATAGACGGATTCAATACCAAATGTACAAAAGAAATCAATACAAAGTCATTCGGTGGGGAAGATCCTAAAGACTGGGTATCAGTAAAGGCATATAGTCAGTGCTGACACTTGATCTGAGCTTTGAGGGAAGCTATAGATTCCAAGAGGTAGAACTGAGGAAGAATAGTATTTTAAGCATGGGAGTAGGGGAACGGAGAGACTGTGCAAAAGCATTTAGTTAGTGAATGGAATGTTATTATGAGGAACAGCAAGTATTATACCTGGAACAGAGTGTACACAGAAGAGCAATGTGAAAGATAGGCTGGTGCAAGGAAGTGAAGAGCTTTAAATGCCAAACAGAAGAGTTTGTATTTGATCATAGCAGCAATGGGAAATGGTTGAAGGTATAGGGATCAGGATATGAATCTAACAAAGCAGATACAGATAGAATGGTCTTGCAGGAGAATAAACAGGAAAGAGCAGTCTCATGAAAATCTGGGGGAGTTGTGGGTTACAGCACTCAAATCTACAAATACTGTGGAGAAGAGGAGGCTGAAGAATGATGAAAGGTCATTAGATTTCATGGTCAAAAGACTATTGGTAATCTTAGAGGGATCAATTTCAGATGAGTGGTGAGGTCAGAAGCCAGAAAACAAGTGGGGAATGTGGAACCCTGGAGTCAATTTTGTGATAGAAGAAGTGAGTCAAGTTGTGACTGTGTGGAGAGGTTATATGGATTTGAGTCCTAGAGTCCACCAAGGAGGGATTAATAATGACAATTGGGACCAGTGATGATGAATTCTGAGACATATCAGCTCTCTGATTGTCACAATTCTGGGGCCATGGTGGTACCCATGTGGAAGAGAGTGCACCAGTATGCATGTATGTAGGTGTGTGCATGTGTACACACATATATGTATAATATGTATAGATAGAAAATATTGGGTATACGCATGCATGGAAACATACACGTGTGTGTGTGTGTATTTAGGAGTAAAAGGGAACCAGGGGAGGAGGACATATAAGTAGACCTAGAACCAAAGCATAAAAGTGTGTGAAATTATGGAGTTGGACTAGATGATTTCTAAAGTCCCTTCCCAGCTCTAAAATTCTGTGTTCACTCCCAAATTTGGAGCTATCATCATAGCCTCCCCAGAAGCCTTCCTGTGCAGGAGAAATTTCTGTCCTA